>NC_046001.1:4807998-4847998 GCF_010909765.2 Amblyraja radiata
GCAGAGAAGCATATACAGAGAGGGGGGGCAGAGAAACATATATAGAGAGAGAGGGGGGGCAGAGAAGCATATATAGAGAGTGAGGGGGGGGCAGAGAAGCATATATAGAGAGGGGGGGGCAGAGAAGCATATATAGAGATGGGGGGGCAGAGAAGCATATATATAGAGAGAGGGGGGGCAGAGAACCATATATAGAGGGGGGGGCAGAGAAGCATATATAGAGAGTGAGGGGGGGGCAGAGAAGCATATATAGAGAGAGAGGGGGGGCAGAGAAGCATATATAGAGAGTGAGGGGGGGCAGAGAAGCATATATAGAGAGTGAGGGGGGGGCAGAGAAGCATATATAGAGATGGGGGGGGCAGAGAAGCATATATATAGAGAGAGGGGGGGCAGAGAACCATATATAGAGGGGGGGGCAGAGAAGCATATATAGAGAGTGAGGGGGGGGCAGAGAAGCATATATAGAGAGGGGGGGGGGCAGTGAAACATATATAGAGATGGGGGGGCAGAGAAGCATATATAGAGAGAGGGGGGGGCAGAGAAGCATATATAGAGAGAGGGGGGCAGAGAAGCATATATAGAGAGAGGGGGGCAGAGAAGCATATATAGAGATGGGGGGGGGCAGAGAAGCATATATAGAGAGAGGGGGGGCAGAGAAGCATATATAGAGAGGGGGGGGGGCAGAGAAGCATATACAGAGAGAGGGGGGCAGAGAAGCATATATAGAGATGGGGGGGGGCAGAGAAGCATATATAGAGAGGGGGGGCAGAGAAGCATATATAGAGAGAGGGGGGCAGAGAAGCATATATAGAGATGGGGGGGGCAGAGAAGCATATATAGAGGGGGGGGGGCAGAGAAGCATATATAGAGAGAGGGGGGGGCAGAGAAGCATATATAGAGAGTGAGGGGGGGGGCAGAGAAGCATATATAGAGAGGGGGGGGGCAGAGAAGCATATATAGAGAGTGAGGGGGGGCAGAGAAGCATATATAGAGAGGGGGGGGCAGAGAAACATATATAGAGAGGGGGGGGCAGAGAAGCATATACAGAGAGGGGGGGGGGCAGAGAAGCATATACAGAGAGGGGGGGGCAGAGAAGCATATACAGAGAGGGGGGGGGGCAGAGAAAATATATAGAGAGGGGGGGGGGCAGAGAAGCATATATAGAGAGGGGGGGGCAGAGAAGCATATATAGAGAGGGGGGGGGGCAGAGAAGCATATACAGAGAGGGGGGGGGCAGAGAAGCATATATAGAGAGGGGGGGGGCAGAGAAGCATATATAGAGAGGGGGGGGCAGAGAAGCATATATAGAGAGGGGGGGGGGGCAGAGAAGCATATATATACAGAGAGAGAGGGGGGGGCAGAGAAGCATATATAGAGAGTGAGGGGGGGGGCAGAGAAGCATATATAGAGGGGGGGGGCAGAGAAGCATATATATACAGAGAGAGAGGGGGGGGGCAGAGAAGCATATATAGAGAGGGGGGGGGCAGAGAAGCATATATAGAGAGGGGGGGGCAGAGAAGCATATATATACAGAGAGAGAGGGGGGGGGAGGGGAAGGAACGTGTGATGGTGAAATGGGAGAGAAACAACTAGTTCAACATCTTCCCAGAGAAACAGAGAGGAAGAGGGAGGTGGGAGAGAGAAGCAGATATATATATATGTATATATAGAGAGATAAAACAAAGATCTCGATGTTCCCAGGGTGAGAGTGGGGGTAGTGAAAGATGCAGATATACACAGAGCGTGAGAGCATTTTCACAGCCCTGGAAGGAACGAGGAAAAAACAACCATTTTTTTTTACACCTTTTCTACACATTTTTCGTACGGGAGAGGGAGAGGGAGAGGGCGAGGGAGAGGGGAGGGTGAGTAGGGGGGATGGGAGAAGCAGATCCACAGAGAAAGCATTTCCTCATTCTCCTAGAGAGAGAGAGAGAGACCATTTCACGTTCTCCGAGAGAGAGCGAGCGAGAGAGAGCGAGAGGGAGAGAGAGAGAGAGCCACCATTTCACGTTCTCCGAGAGAGAGAGAGAGAGAGAGAGAGAGAGAGAGAGAGAGAGAGAGAGAGAGACCATTTCACACACTCCTGGATGGGGGGGGGGGGGGGGGAGAGAGAAAGCAAACATTTTAACAAGTTCTCTGAGAGAAAATAGGGTCAGAGAATGACGCATTTGGAGAGAGAGAGAGACAGAGAGAGACCGGCCGTTTGTACAGTGCAGGGAAGAGAGAGAGAGACAAATCTCACATTTTAACATGTTCCCTGAAAGGGTGAAGTGAGAGGGAGAGACAGGCAAACAGACAGGACAGAGAGAGGGGGAGGGAGGCAGATACACACAGATTGAGAGAATGAGAGCGTGGCCATTTCACGTGCTCCTGGAGAGAGTGACACACACACACACACGCGGAAGCCATTTCATGTACTCCTCTGGAGAGGCAGCCACCATTTTGTCATGCCCAGACTGAAATGAGAGGGGATGAGGACAGATGCAGACTCAAAGAGACAACAAAAGAGCAAGTGATAACGTGGCTGGCCATTTCCACAATTTCCCAGCGAGAGACCAACTTGTGAAGACTTGCACAGATTCCAAGGCAGGGAGAGAGATAGAAAGAGAAGGAGCGGCCATTTTCAACGGCAATTTTAGACAAAATATCATCCCAAAGAAAGAAAACATTTCCCCTTTCCCTCCCCCCTCCCGCCCCCCCACTGAGAGGGATACAGCTACTTCTCCCATCTTCCCTTCTCCCAAAGAGGGGGGAGAGAGAGAGGGCTAGCAGGGTAGTAAGCCAGACATGGGGAAAGGACGCCCGCTGTTATCCCGCGCGGGGATTTGAGAGAAAATACTTCAGGGGCGGCAGCACGGTGGAGCAGCGGGTAGAGCTGCTGCCGCACGGCACCAGAGACCCGGGTTCTACCCTGACCTCGGGTGCTGTCCGTTTGGAGTTTGCACGTTCCCTCTATGTCCATGAGATGCAGCTCCATCGGACTTTTGGTCAGGCCGCATTTAGAGTCTTGCGCGCAGTTCTGGTCGCCCCCATAACAGGGTGTGGAGGCTCTGGAGAGGGTGCACAGGAGGTTTACCAGAATGATGCCTGGATCAGAGGGTTTCAGCTACTGGGAGAGATTGGGACAGGCACATGGAAATGCAGGCATGGATTACGTGCAGGCAGAGGGGATCAGTTCAGCTTGGCATCATGTTCAGCACAAACATTGTGGGCCGAACGGCCTGTCCTTGTGCTGCCCTGATCTACATTCAAGTTCAAGTTCAAGTGAGTTTATTGTCATGTGTCCCTGTATAGGACAATGAAATTCTTGCTTTGCTTAAGCACAACAGAACATAGTAGGCATTTACTACAAAACAGATAAATGTGTCCATATACCATGATATAAATATATACACACATGAATAAATAAACTGATAAAGTGCAAATAACAGAAAATGGTTATTAATAATCAGAGTTTTGTCCGAGCCAGGTTTAATAGCCTGATGGCTGTGGGGAAGTAGCTATTCCTGACCCTGGTTGTTGCAGTCTTCAGGCTCCTGTACCTTCTAAAACGGTCTAGGACGACAGATGACACAATGGGCTAAGTGTTCGGCTGGCAACCGGAAGGTAGCTGGTTCGAATCCCGCTTGGAGTGCATACTGTCGTTGTGTCCTTGGGCAAGACACTTCACCCACCTTTACCTGTGTGTGTCCTTGGGCAAGACACTTCACCCACCTTTGCCTGTGTGTGTGGATGTAATTATGTGAAGCACTTTGGGGTCAATGCAAGTTGACTAAAAATGTGCTATATAAATAAAAGAAAAAAAAAAAAATTCTACCTGAAGGTAGCAGGGAGATGAGTGTGTGGGATGAGTGTGTGGCCAGGATGGTGTGGGTCTTTGATGATGCTGCCAGCCTTTTTGAGGCAGCGACTGCGATAAATCCCCTCGATGGAAGGGAGGTCAGAGCCGATGATGGACTGGGCAGTGTTTACTACTTTTTGTAGTCTTTTCCTCTCCAGGGCGCTCAAATTGCCGAACCAAGCCACGATGCAACTGGTCAGCATGCTCTCTCTATGAATACATGGGTTTCCCCCTTTTACTCCCCCAGGTTTCTCCAGTCTCCTCCCACATCCCAAAGATTAGTGGGACGGGGGGGGGGTGTTAATCGCCCCTCCGTAAATTGCCCCCGGTGTGTGCGAGTGAGGGGTCGAACCTAATGGAAATGTGGGGAGAATCAAAATGAATATATTGGGCGGTGAAGGTCAGCAGTATCGTAAAAAGTAAAAGTTTCAGGTCTGGGTGAAAGATGATCAAGAATATAAAAAATCATCTCCTAGCGGCGATATGAAAATCTCCCTCCTGCTTTCTTTTCTTGCTTGTGTTGAAGAAGGAACTGCAGATGCTGGAAAATCGAAGGTAGACAAAAAAGCTGGAGAAACTCAGCGGGTGCAGCAGCATCTATGGAGCGAAGGAAATAGGCGACGTTTTGGGACGAAACCCTGAAGGAAATAGGCAACGTTTCGGGCCGAAACCCGGAAGGGTTTCGTCCCGAAACGTTGCCTATTTCCTTCGCTCCATAGATGCTGCTGCACCCGCTGAGTTTCCCCAGCTTTTTTGTGTTCTTTTCTTGCTTATTTCTTTTGCTCACTATCACTTTTTCCCTCTTTTTATTCACACACACTAGACTCTCCTCTATCTTTTACTATCTCTCTCTTTCTTATTTCTCTCTTTAAAAAGGAAGTTGTACAGAGAATGTTTGTGTTAACATCATTTTGGGAACCTGTAAAAAGGTACCACTGTATTGCACTTACTTCTAATAAATAAAATTTAAAAAAAAAAAAAAAAAATGAAGGTCAGCATGGGCTCGGTGGGCCGAAGGGCCTGTATCCGTGCTGCACAACTCCGTAACTCGGTGATCGATTGCATCGTGTGGGAATGTGTTTGTGTTCCTGTTTGTGAGATCGTTTATAGCCAGTCTGCAGACAGCATTGTGCCACAAACTATACCAATGCTTGCTCCTTCCTGCCTTTCAGGGAACCCATCACACTCATTGACTTCGCGTGTGGCACCATCGGTTCGAGTCCAGGTAAGTCTGCTGGTGCGGTTCGGCAGCGGAGGTGAAACTCTAGGTCAGCAAGCAGTGATTTTCGTTTTTGTAATCAGTTGGAACCTCCATCTCCTGCTCTCTCCCCTGACGTTACACGTTTTGCACTGACTCCCTATGCCAACTGTTCAGCTGTTTTGGCAACAGGACTCTAACCCGCACAAGTGCCATTTTCCTTGCAGGATTGGGAGCGAGGGAGACGGCACATCGGGAACGGCACGGACGGGACAGGCAAGGCATCGGCGACATCTCGCCACTCGCCTCTCTTCACCTTTTCCTCTTGTGGTTTTAGGTCATCTCAACTCGACAGCACTGAGCAATGCAAGACGGATCCAGAATCTGTGCAGACTGGGCCGATCTGGGCCACGCATGGATTGTAGTTTTCACACAGTTGATGTGGTTCATTGCCATGCCTCTCAAGTCTATCTAACTCGCATTCCAAGCCCCTTGTCCGATCGTGCGCAAGTGTTACTTAATGCCTGGCTCTTCCAGCTTGGGAAGATGTTTCCTTTCCTTCAGCTCATCTCAGATCAGGCCGTGCATGTGGTTCTTGTTGGTGGATGGGGCTGGTGTGAGGGGGGGGGGGGGGTTGGATCAAGTCGCTGCCATCGTTGTCCATCGGTGTTAGCTCGCACCCGCTGCTTCTTGCTTCTCCCTCATTGCTCCGACCGACTTCCTGACTCGCTTGGACCACGTCAGGCTTTGTCCCGACATCGCGCGTGCGACCATTGTGAGCCCCCGTACTCACGTGCTGGGTCTGAGTGAGTTAAGGTCCTGTAACCGGGATGGGTGTGCGACCACAAACAATGTGAATCCAAAGACAGGCGGAGAACATGGGGCAAGACATTCACACTCCGTGCTGGAAGTCATGGATTACCTCCGTCAATGCCCGTCACGGCTTGGCCAACGTCTATAGCTGAAGAAGGGTCTCGACCCGAAACGTTGCCCATTCCTTCTCTCCAGAGATGCTGCCTATCTGTCCTGCTGAGTTACTCCAGCACTTTGTGTATATCTTCGGCATAAACCAACACCTGCAGTTCCTTCCTACACTATTCTCTACAGTGTTTGCTCAGTCCACTTTAGACAACTCTATTTCTTTGTAATTCCACGTATCCTAATTTAATGTGCAGATGTATCGTGGGGTGCAAGTCCATAATTCTCTGCCAGTGGCAACACAAGTAAATGTAGTGGCAATGAAGGCGGGTGGTACGCTTGCCATCCTAGCTCGGGGCATTGAGTATAAGAGTCAGGACATCATGGCGTAACTCTGTAGGACTGAGGTCAGGCTGCATTTGGAGTCTTGGGTGCAGTTCTGGTCGCCCCCATTACAGGGTGTGGAGGCTCTGGAGAGGGTGCAGAGGTTTACCGGAATGCTGCCTGGATTCGAGGGTTTCAGCTACAGGGAGAGGTTGGACAGACTCTGGAGACCCAGAGGTTGCGGGGAGACCTGAATGCCTTATACGAAATGATGAGAGGCGTAGATAGGGTAGACAATCAGAACCTTTTACCCAGGATGCATAGGTTTAAGGTGCGAGGGGCAGGTTTTTTTGGTGGGTGCCTGGAACGTGCTGCTGGAGGTGGTGGTGGAGGCAGATGCGATAGTGGCGTTTCAGAGGCATGTGGATATGCAGGGAATGGAAGGATATGGCATATGGGCAGGTAGATTAGAGATGGTCTTGGCATCATGTTTGGTACTGACATTGTGGCTGTACAGTCCTACAGTCTCTGTTCTATCCCAATGCTTCTAAATCTGTGGACTCCAGCATATACACAAAGACATGTGTGTGTGTAAACAGCACCACCTGCAGGTTACTCTACAAGCTACACACCTGCATCATTGCTTTGTCAAAGTGTCGGAACTGCCCAATCCATGCAGTGTTCTTAGACTCGAGAAGTTGGTGAAAAGGCTGTGGTAAATCTCCGGTAGGTTTAAACAGAAGTTGAGTTTAACCGTTAATATTTCACCGAGAATTTCAAACGAATAAAAGCGTACTTCCGACACCATGTCGCCATGCATCCCGATGAAATGCTTTCAAAAGAGAGCAAAGAGCTGGAGGAACACAGCAGGTCAGGCAGCATCTGTGGAGGGAATGGACAGGCGACGTTTCGGATCGGGGCCCTCCTTCTGACAGCCAGTTAATCTGCAGTGATTTTCTGAGTTGGGAGCGGTGAATGTAAGCAGGGAACAGAATCATCGCTTGTGGGTCAAAGGGATCTGCAGATGCACAATGTGCTTGTAGACACACACCTGGAAGGTAGACAAAAATACTGGAGAAACTCAGCGGGTGCAGCAGCATCTATGGAGCGAAGGAAACCTTCGCTCCATAGATGCTCCATAGGGAGTACAGAGAAGGTTCACCAGACTGATTCCTGGGATGGCAGGACTTTCATATGAAGAAAGACTGGATAGACTCGGCTTGTACTCGCTAGAATTTAGAAGATTGAGGGGGGATCTTATAGAAACTTACAAAATTCTTAAGGGGTTGGACAGGCTAGATGCAGGAAGATTGTTCCCGATGTTGGGGAAGTCCAGAACAAGGGGTCACAGTTTAAGGATAAGGGAGAAGTCTTTTAGGACCGAGATGAGAAAAACATTTTTCACACAGAGGGTGGTGAATCTGTGGAATTCTCTGCCACAGAAGGTAGTTGAGGCCACAGTTCATTGGCTATATTTAAGAGGGAGTTAGATGTGGCCCTTGTGGCTAAGGGGATCAGGGGGTATGGAGAGAAGGCAGGTACAGGATACTGAGTTGGATGATCAGCTATGATCATATTGAATGGCGGTGCAGGCTCGAAGGGCCGAATGGCCTACTCATGCACCTATTGTCTATGTTTCTATGCTGCTGCACCCGCTGAGTTTCTCCAGCATTTTTGTCTACCTTCGATTTTCCAGCATCTGCAGTTCCTTCTTAAACGCTCACCCGGAAACTGGTTTTCATCTTTTTATTTCGATATGCAACCAACCGCGTGCCTTTCAGCACCAACCCCTGGCAAAAAAAATCATGACATGAGCCAAAATTATATTAAAATCGGCATTTCAGTAGTATTTCTTGCGCTAAAACCTATCCTGCCCGGTTATGGCCCGCGCCTCATTTTGCACTGCTTCATTATATGATGTATTTTGCTGCACATTTTGCTGGGAAAAGCAACAGCAACAGCCCTCTGGAGCAGCCGGACACACTGCATAGCGGAGACAGAGGCCGCAAGGGAGAAGCAGAGGGGGAAAGATGTCAGGCATTCTCTCCCTCACTCTCTCTCACTCACTCTCTCTCCCTTCCTCTCTCTCACTCACTCTCTCCCTCTCTCTCTCACTCTCTCTCTCTTCCTCTCTCTCTCTCTCTCTCTCAGCGAGCCCCTTTGCTGCTTTTTGCCCCTCCTGTTCGTCTTCAGCCTCCGCCTCCTCAATCTTCAGTCCGCACTCAGTTCCTCCTCTGGCACCAGCCTCACCTGCCTATTTTGCGCAGCAGAGAGCACCCAAAGACGTGTCCGTGGCGCGCGCGCTGGGCGTATAACGTCGGGCACTCCTGGACGGGTATGGGGCACTGCATCCATTTTGCAAGAAACAGCGAATGGCTCGGGTGCCTCCGATTGCCAGGAAAGTACTTCACTCTCAATCCATTCCACCATTGGCCGTGGAAATTATCTGGCAGTTTGGTCTCCGTGAAAACATCGCAAGTGCTTGCTGCAAATGTGGCACTGGCAATCACAAAGTTCACATTGTGATCTACAAGCAACTCAACACTCGATGAGTGGAAACTTTATTTCTGGTGTAGAAAAGGCCCAGGTAATGAAAGCAAGCGCTTCAATGCAGAAACAAGCAATGACAGCTGCTAGTTCACAAAAGAAGGCACAGAGTGCTGGAGTAAATCAGCGGGTTAGGCAGCATCTGTGGGGAACATGGATAGATGACGTTTCACAGAGTGCTGGAGTATCTCAGCGGGTCAGGCAGCATCTGTGGAGAACATGGATAGGTGACGTTTCACAGAGTGCTGGAGTAACTCAGCGGGTCAGGCAGCATCTGTGGAGAACATGGATAGGTGACGTTTTGGGTTGGGAGATCGGTCTGAAGGAGGATTCTGACCCAAAACGTCACCTTTTAGGTCAGTGGGTTGAGTTTAGTTTAGTGATACAGCGCGGAAACAGGCCCTTCGGCCCACCGAGTCCGCGCCGACCAGCGATCCCCGCACACTTACACTATCCTACACACACCATGGACTATTTACAATTATACCAGGCCAATTAACCTACAAACCCATATGCCTTTGGAATGTGGGAGGAAACCGGAGCACCCGGAGAAAACCCAAGCAGGCCACGGGGAGAACGTACAAACTCCGTGCAGACAGCATCCGCGGTCAGGATGGAACCCGGGTCTCTGGCGCTGTGAGGCAGCAACTCTACCGCTGCGCCACCGTGCCCCTCATGTTCTCCAGAGATGCTGACTCAGCCACTGAGTCACTCCAACGCTTTGTGTCTTCTAAAGATAACTTTGCGGGTCAGTGGATAGGTGACGTTTCGGGTCAGGTCTGAAGAAGGGTCTCGACCCGAAACGTCACCTATTCCTTTCTCCAGAGATGCTGCCTGTCCCGCTGAGTTACTCCAGCGTTTTGTGTCTGTCTTCGGTTTAAACCAGCATCTGCAGTTCCTTCCTACACATTACACCTTGTGGATACACACGTACAGTATATCTTCCAGCTCCCCATTATCAATTCCGCTTGTTACATCTAAGTGTACAAGCAAATTTGTGAAACTCGATTTACTTCACAAAAAAAAACATAACAATGATCCATTTCTGCATTGATTTTTGACTCCAGCATCTTGCCAACAAGTAAGGAAGTAAGTTTATTGGCCAAGTATTCACATACAAGGAATTTGCCTTGGTGCTCCACCCTCAAGTAACAACGTGACATACAGTGACAGTTACGAATGACTCATAAAACATTAAACATTAATAATAATAAAACATTAATGATAAAACACCATTGATCAAGCATGTGAACCAACAAAATACCAGATCAAAGGGAGGCTACAGATTTTTGGCTGTTGAGTAGAACAACTACTCGTGGATAAAAACTGATTTTATGTCTGGCTGTGGCAGCTTTGACAATCCGGAGTCGCCTTCCAGAGGGAAGTGATTCAAAGAGTTTGTGGCCAGGGTGAGAGGGGTCAGAGATGATCTTGCCCGCTCACTTCCTGGCGAGGTTAAATGAACTGGATTCCAGTTTTGTCTTCCCCTCCTTTTGAACGAGGGAGTCACATTTGCTGCTTTCCAAACTATTGATACCTTCCCGGAGTTTCAAAACTTAAAGCAATGCTCCACTATCTCTGCGGCTACTTCGACTGAAACCCTGGGGTGGAGGCCGTTGGTCCTGGTGTGACTTGTCTGTCTTTGCAAGCCAGACGTTCCAAGTCACTTCTCTGTCTTATACGTTGACTGCATTGGCAAATAGAAATGGTGTCACAACACAGCCGCCAACAATGATCTCCAACAAGAGAGTCCAACTCTTGATAGTCAATGGTATCACCCACCCTTCAACTCTCCTGCCCACCACGAAGGGCGAGGGCAGCAGGTGCCTGAGGAACGGCACCACCTGCAGGTTCCCCTCCAGGGCACACGCTTACCTGGTAAGTATATCACCGTTCCGTCATCACCACTGGGTCTCGGTCCCAGCACCACTGTCGGTAAACCTTCGGCACAAGGGCTAGAATAGTTCCAGTGGTTCGTCATCTTCGTTAAGGCAATTAGGGCTGGGCAAATAAATAATGACCTCGCCAGGGATGCCAATGCAGGAATAAAGGCACTTTTTTCCAAGAGATTAGGCATAAGAATATGCTAAACTGTGCAATTTCTGGACAATCGTTTCTTAAACAGGGTTGGAACTTTGGAAATTTGGTCAGAAGACGAATTCATAGCAGAGCGAGAAAAAACTTCTGCCACTCATCTCCAATCCTTGTGTTCAAGAAGGAACTGCAGATGCTGGAGAAGCAAAGGTAGACAAACTTGCTGGAGAAACTCAGCGGGTGCAGCAGCATCTATGGAGCGAAGGAAATAGGCAACGTTTCGTCCCGAAACCCTTCTACAGACGTTTTCGTGCCGAAACCGTGAAGGAAATAGGCAACGTTTCGGGCCGAAACCCGGAAGGGTTTCGTCCCGAAACGTTGCCTATTTCCTTCGCTCCATAGATGCTGCCGCACCTGCTGAGTTTCTCCAGCAAGTTTGTCTACCTTCCAATCCTTGTGCTGATTAGTGTATGCTTGAGATCATGGTTCAGTTTTGAGATACAGCGCAGAAGCAGGCCCTTCGGCCCACCGAGTCCGTGCCGACCAGCGATCCCCCACTAGCACTATCCTACACACACTACGGACAATTTACAAAAGTCAATCAGCCTACAAACCTACACGTCTTTGGAGTGCGGGAGGAAACTGGAGCACCCGCCGAAAACCCACGCGGTCACAGGGAAAACGTGCAAACTCCGTACAGACAGCACCCATGGTCAGGATGGAACCCGGCTCTCTGAGCTGTGAGGCAGCAACTCTACCCGCTGCATTGATTATCCTAGATCGTTAGATTTTGTCCATTGATTTGGTGCCCAGTGCAAGTTAGCTGGATGGCAAAATGTGGGCGTTTGTGGGCAAGGAGGTTGTTGCAACCAAATACATTGGTTGTCTCCCTCTTCATTCCCTCTGGCTGGAGTATGTTAGGGACAATGGATCGCAAAGGAGAAGCGGGAACAGTTTGCTCCACATTTTGTTCACAAGTTATAGTGCAGGGCGAGAACGGGACTGGCAACTAAACTGAAAGTACAAAGAATAATGGCAACGCAAATGAGATGGAAGATAAGTATAGACGTTGGGAGGTCGTGCTGCAGTTATATAGTAGACGTTGGTGAGGCCGCATGTAGAATATTGTGTTCAGTTCTGGGCACCATATCACAGGAAAGATGTCAATTGGAAAGGATGCTGAGAACATTTACGAGGATGTTGCCAGGACTAGAGGGTGTGAGCTACAGGGAGAGGTTGAGCAGGCTGGGTCTCTATTCCTTGGAGCGCAGGAGGATGAAGGGTGATCTTATAGAGGTGTACAAAATCATGAGAGGGATAGATCGGGTAGACGCACAGAGTCTCTTGCCCAGAGTAGGGGAATCGAGGACCAGAGGACATAGGTTTAAGGTGAAGGGGAAAACATTTAATAGGAATCTGAGGGGTAACTTTTTCACACAGAGGGTGGTGGGTGTATGGAACGAGCTGGCGGAGGAGGTAGTTGAGGCAGGGACTATCCCAATGTTTAAGAAACATTTAGACAGGTACATGGATAGGTTTGGAGGGATATGGGTCAAACTGCAAGCAGGTGGGACTAGTGTAGATGGGGCATGTCGGTCGGGGTGGGACTAGTGTAGTTGGGGCATGTCGGTCGGGGTGGGACTAGTGTAGATGGGGCATGTTGGTCGGGGTGGGACTAGTGTAGATGGGGCATGTTGGTCGGGGTGGGACTAGTGTTGATGGGGCATGTTGGTGGTGGTGGGACTAGTGTAGATGGGGCATGTCGGTCGAGGTGGGACTAGTGTAGATGGGGCATGTCGGTCGGGGTGGGACTAGTGTAGATGGGGCATGTTGGTCGGGGTGGGACAAGTAGTAGATGGGGCATGTTGGTCGGGGTGGGACTAGTGTAGATGGGGCATGTTGGTGGGGGTGGGACTAGTGTAGATGCGGCATGTCGGTCGGGGTGGGACTAGTGTAGTTGGGCATGTTGGTCGGGGTGGGACTAGTGTAGATGGGGCATGTTGGTCGGGGTGGGACTACTGTAGATGGGGAATGTTGGTCGGGGTGGGACTAGTGTAGATGGGGCATGTTGGTCGGGGTGGGACTAGTGTAGATGGGGCATGTTGGTCGGGGTGGGATTAGTGTAGATGGGGCATGTTGGTCGGAATGAGACTAGTGTAGATGGGGCATGTTGGTCAGGGTGGGACTAGTGTAGATGGGGCATGTTGGTCGGAGTGGGACTAGTGTAGATGGGGCATGTTGGTTGGGGTGGGACTAGCGTTGATGGGGCATGTTGGTCGGGGTGGGACTAGTGTAGATGGGGCATGTTGGTCGGGGTGGGACTAGTGTAGATGGGGCATGTTGGTCAGATTCAGATTCAATTTTAATTGTCATTGTCAGTGTACAGTACAGAGACAACAAAATGCATTTAGCATCTCCCTGGAAGAGCGACATAGCAAATGATTTGAATAAATAATAATAAGTGTCCGGGGGGGGGGGGGGGGGTGATTGGCAGTCACCGAGGTACGTTGTTGAGTAGAGTGACAGCCGCCAGGAAGAAGCTGTTCCTGGACCTGCTGGTTCGGCAACGGAGAGACCTGTAGCGCCTCCCGGATGGTAGGAGGGTAAACAGTCCATGGTTGGGGTGAGAGCAGTCCTTGGCGATGCTGAGCACCCTCCGCAGACAACGCTTGCTTTGGACAGACTCAATGGAGGGGAGCGAGGAACCGGTGATGCGTTGGGCAATTTTCACCACCCTCTGCAACGCCTTCCGGTCGGAGACAGAGCAGTTGCCGTACCATGCTGTGATGCAGTTGGTAAGGATGCTCTCGATGGTGCAGCGGTAGAAGTTCACCAGGATCTGAGGAGACAGATGGACCTTCTTCAGTCTCCTCAGGAAGAAGAGACGCTGGTGAGCCTTCTTGATCAGAGTTGAGGTATTGTGGGTCCGAGAGAGGTTATCGGAGATGTTGACTCCCAGGAACCTGAAGCTGGAAACACGTTCCACCTCCGTCCCGTTAATGTGGATGGGGGTGTGCGTGCCGCCCCTGGACTTCCTGAAGTCTACAATGAGCTCCTTGGTCTTCTTGGAGTTAAGGGCCAGGTTGTTGTCAGCGCACCATGCTGCTAAGTGCTGGACCTCCTCCCTGTAGGCCGACTCATCGTTGTTGCTGATGAGGCCAATCACCGTTGTATCATCTGCATACTTGATGATGGTGTCAGTACCATGTACAGGTGTGCAGTCATAGGTGAAGAGGGAGTAGAGGAGGGGGCTCAGCACACAGCCCTGTGGAACGCCGGTGTTCAGGGTGAGGGTTGAAGAGGTGTGCTTGTCTAACCTAACAGACTGGGGTCTGTTGGTTAGAAAGTCCAGTATCCAGTTGCAGAGGGAGGGGTCGATGCCCAGGTTACCGAGTTTGGTGATCAGTTTTGATGGTATAATGGTGTTAAATGCTGAGCTGTAATCGATGAACAGCATTCTTCCGTAAGTGTCTCTGTTGTCGAGGTGGGAGAGGGTGGAGTGAAGTGCCGTTGAGATGGCATCCTCCGTACTCCTGTTCTTGCGGTAGGCAAACTGATAGGGATCCAGTGTGGGGGGTAGGCAGCTTTTGAGGTGTGCCAGGACCAGCCTCTCGAAGCACTTGGTGATGATGGGGGTAAGTGCAACTGGGCGGAAGTCGTTGAGGCTTGCCGCAGTGGAGTGTTTTGGCACTGGCACGATGGAGGTGGTTTTAAGGCACGTGGGGACAACTGCTTGGGCAAGTGACAGGTTGAAGATGTCAGTCCAGACGTCTGTCAGCTGCGCAGCACAGGCCCTGAGCACGCGCCCGGGGATGCCGTCAGGGCCAGCAGCTTTACGTGCATTAGTCCTACTCAGTGCCACGTATACGTCGTAGGGGGTGAGTGTGAGGGGTTGGTGATCGGCAGGTAGCACAGCCTTGATGGCTGTCTCTAGATTGTCCCTGTCGAAGCGGCCATAGAAGTGATTAAGCTCCTCAAGGAAGGAGGCGTCGCTGGATGTGGGGGTGGTGTTGGAGGGTCTGTAGTCCGTGATGGCCTGGATGCCTTGCCACATGCGTCGGGGGTCGGAGTTGTTGTTGAAGTGCTCCTCAATCCTGAGCTTATGGCAGTGCTTGGCCTTCTTGATGCCCATCTTCAGGTTAGCCCTGGCTGAACTGTAGGTTCGAGCATCGTCGAGGTCGGGGTGGGACTAGTGTAGATGGGGCATGTTGGTCGGGGTGGGACTAGTGTTGATGGGGCATGTTGGTCGGGGTGGGACTAGTGTAGATGGGGCATGTTGGTGGGGGTGGCACTAGTGTAGATGGGGCATGTTGGTTGGGGTGGGACTAGTGTAGATGGGGCATGTTGGTCGGGGTGGGATTAGTGTAGATGGGGCATGTTGGTCGGCGTGGGACTAGTGTAGATGGGGCATGTTGGTCAGGGTGGGACTAGTGTAGATGGGACATGTTGGTCGGGGTGGGACTAGTGTTGATGGGGCATGTTGGTCGGGGTGGGACTAGTGTTGATGGGGCATGTTGGTCGGGGTGGGACTAGTGTAGATGGGGCATGTTGGTAGGGGTGGGACTAGTGTAGATGGGGCATGTTGGTCGGGGTGGTACTAGTGTAGATGGGGCATGTTGGTCGGGGTGGGACTAGTGTTGATGGGGCATGTTGGTCGGGGTGGGACTAGTGTTGATGGGGCATGTTGGTCGGGGTGGGACTAGTGTTGATGGGGCATGTTGGTCGGGGTGGGACTAGTGTTGATGGGGCATGTTGGTCGGGGTGGGACTAGTGTTGATGGGGCATGTTGGTCGGGGTGGGACTAGTGTAGATGGGGCATGTTGGTGGGGGTGGGACTAGTGTAGATGGGGCATGTTGGTCGGGGTGGGACTAGTGTAGATGGGGCATGTTGGTCGGGGTGGGATTAGTGTAGATGGGGCATGTTGGTCGGCGTGGGACTAGTGTAGATGGGGCATGTTGGTCAGGGTGGGACTAGTGTAGATGGGACATGTTGGTCGGGGTGGGACTAGTGTGATGGGGCATGTTGGTCGGGGTGGGACTAGTGTTGATGGGGCATGTTGGTCGGGGTGGGACTAGTGTAGATGGGCATGTTGGTAGGGGTGGGACTAGTGTAGATGGGGCATGTTGGTCGGGGTGGGACTAGTGTAGATGGGGCATGTTGGTCGGGGTGGGACTAGTGTTGATGGGGCATGTTGGTCGGGGTGGGACTAGTGTTGATGGGGCATGTTGGTGGGGGTGGGACTAGTGTAGATGGGGCATGTTGGTCAGGGTGGGACTAGTGTTGATGGGGCATGTTGGTCGGGGTGGGACTAGTGTTGATGGGGCATGTTGGTCGGGGTGGGACTAGTGTAGATGGGGCATGTTGGTCGGGGTGGGACTAGTGTAGGTGGGGCATGTTGGTCGGGGTGGGACTAGTGTAGATGGGGCATGTTGGTCGGGGTGGGATTAGTGTTGATGGGGCATGTTGGTCGGGGTGGGATTAGTGTTGATGGGGCATGTTGGTTGGGGTGGGACTAGTGTAGATGGGGCATGTTGGTCGGGGTGGGACTAGTGTAGATGGGGCATGTTGGTCAGGGTGGGACTAGAAACATAGAAATTAGGTGCAGGAGTAGGCCATTCGGCCCTTCGAGCCTGCACCGCCATTCAATGTGATCATGGCTGATCATCCAACTCAGTATCCCGTACCTGCCTTCTCTCCATACCCCCTGATCCCCTTAGCCACAAGGGCCACATCTAACTCCCTCTTAAATATAGCCAATGAACTGGCCTCGACTACCCTCTGTGGCAGGGAGTTCCAGAGATTCACCACGCTCTGTGTGAAAAAAGTTCTTCTCATCTCGGTTTTAAAGGATTTCCCCCTTATCCTTAAGCTGTGACCCCTTGTCCTGGACTTCCCCAACATCGGGAGCAATCTTCCTGCATCTAGCCTGTCCAACCCCTTAAGAATTTTGTAAGTTTCTATAAGATCCCCTCTCAATCTCCTAAATTCTAGAGAGTATAAACCAAGTCTATCCAGTCTTTCTTCATAAGACAGTCCTGACATCCCAGGAATCAGTCTGGTGAACCTTCTCTGCACTCCCTCTATGGCAATAATGTCCTTCCTCAGATTTGGAGACCAAAACTGTACGCAATACTCCAGGTGTGGTCTCACCAAGACCCTGTACAACTGCAGTAGAACCTCCCTGCTCCTATACTCAAATCCTTTTGCTATGAAAGCTAACATACCATTCGCTTTCTTCACTGCCTGCTGCACCTGCATGCCCACTTTCAATGACTGGTGTACCATGACACCCAGGTCTCGCTGCATCTCCCCTTTTCCTAGTCGGCCACCATTTAGATAATAGTCTGCTTTCCTGTTTTTGCCACCAAAATGGATAAGATTCAAGAGATCAAGATTCAAGATTCAATTTATTTGTCATTTGGACCCCTTGAGGTCCAAACGAAATGACGTTTCTGCAGCCATACATTACAAACAAATAGACCCAAGACACAACATAATTTACATAAACATCCATCACATTGCTGTGATGGAAGGCAAAAATAAACTTATCTCTCCACTGCACTCCCCTCCCCCCCCATGTCAGAGTCAAAGTCAAATCCCCCGGCTGGCAATGGCGATTGTCCCGCGGCCATTAAAGCCACGCCGGGTGATGCAAGGTCGCACACCGGGTTTAGTTGTTAGAGCCCCCGGCGTGCGCTCGCAGAGTCCCGCGGCCATTCCAAGCCGCGCTCCAGGTGCTCTTCAACCCCGCAACTCGGGCGGGAGAAGTCGCCGTTGCGGAAGCCCCGAAAAGCGGTCTCCCTCTAGGGGCCCGCGGGCTCCCGGTGCCGCCGTCCGCCAGACCCGCAGTTGCAGCCTCCGAAGCTCCGGAGGTCGGGCCGCAGCAGCGTCCACCACAGCTCCACCCGCTCCGGACTCGGCCAGCTCCGCGACGGTGAGTAGTCGGCACTGGAGCCCCAGGTCTTCCTGTTGGAGGCCGCTCCACGTTGCAGCCCCGACGACAACGGAGACCCGACAAAGAAAAGGTCGGGTCTCCCGTGCAGGGAGAGATTTTAAAAGTTACCCCCGCCCCCCCCCCCCCCCCCCCCCCACACACACACACACACCCCAACAGAAAATAACAAAAACTACATAAAAACATAGACAAAAATAATAAAAACGCAGACGGGCTGCAGAGGCCGCTGCTGACGAGAGTCGTGCATAACCTCACATTTATCCACATTATACTGCATCTGCCAAACATTTGCCCACTCACCCAGCCTATCCAAGTCACCTTGCAGTCTCCTAGCATCCTCCTCACAGCTAACACTGCCCCCCAGCTTAGTGTCATCCGCAAACTTGGAGATATTGCCTTCAATTCCCTCATCCAGATCATTAATATATATTGTAAATAGCTGGGGTCCCAGCACTGAGCCTTGCGGTACCCCACTAGTCACTGCCTGCCATTGTGAAAAGGACCCGTTTACTCCTACTCTTTGCTTCCTGTTTGCCAGCCAGTTCTCTATCCACATCAATACTGAACCCCCAATGCCGTGGGCTTTAAGTTTGTAAACTAATCTCTTATGTGGGACCTTGTCGAAAGCCTTCTGGAAGTCCAGATACACCACATCCACTGGTTCTCCCCTATCCACGCTACTAGTTACATCCTCGAAAAATTCTATAAGATTCGTCAGACATGATTTACCTTTTGTAAATCCATGCTGACTTTGTCCAATGATTTCACCACTTTCCAAATGTGCTGCTATCCCATCTTTAATAACTGACTCTAGCAGTTTCCCCACTACCGATGTTAGACTAACTGGTCTGTAATTCCCCGTTTTCTCTCTCCCTCCCTTCTTAAAAAGTGGGGTTACGTTTGCTACCCGCCAATCCTCAGGAACTACTCCAGAATCTAAAGAGTTTTGAAAGATTATTACTAATGCATCCACTATTTCTGGAGCTACTTCCTTAAGTACTCTGGGATGCAGCCTATCTGGCCCTGGGGATTTATCGGCCTTTAATCCATTTAATTTACCCAACACCACTTCCCGTCTAACCTGGATTTCACTCAATTCCTCCAACTCCTTTGACCCGCGGTCCCCTGCTATTTCCGGCAGATTATTTATGTCTTCCTTAGTGAAGACGGAACCAAAGTAGTTATTCAATTGGTCCGCCATATCCTTGTTCCCCATGATCAACTCACCTGTTTCTGACTGCAAGGGACCTACATTTGTTTTAACTAATCTCTTTCTTTTCACATATCTATAAAAACATTTGCAGTCAGTTTTTATGTTCCCTGCCAGTTTTCTTTCATAATCTATTTTTCCTTTCCTAATTAAGCCCTTTGTCCTCCTCTGCTGGTCTCTGAATTTCTCCCAGTCCTCCGGTATGCTGCTTTTTCTGGCTAATTTGTACGCATCATCCTTCGCTTTGATACTATCCCTGATTTCCCTTTTTATCCACGGATGCACTACCTTCCCTGATATATTCTTTTGCCAAACTGGGATGAATAATTTTTGTAGTTCATCCATGCAGTCTTTAAATTTCTTCCATTGCATATCCACCGTCAACCCTTTTAGAATTAATTGCCAGTCAATCTTGGCCAATTCACGTCTCATACCCTCAAAGTTACCTTTCTTTAAGTTCAGAACCATTGTTTCTGAATTAACAATGTCACTCTCCATCCTAATGAAGAACTCAACCATATTATGGTCACTCTTGCCCAAGGGGGCACGTACAACAAGACTGCTAACTAACCCTTCCTCATTACTCAATACCCAGTCTAAAATAGCCTGCTCTCTCGTTGGTTCCTCTACATGTTGATTTAGATAACTATCCCGCATACATTCCAAAAAATCCTCTTCCTCAGCATATAACGGTTTTGCCTTTGTCGCACGCATTTCTAATTTCCTGTTTGATACCATCTCCAACTTCACTACTACTGTTAGGTGGCCTGTACACAACACCCACCAGCGTTTTCTGCCCCTTAGTGTTTCGCAGCTCTACCCATACCGATTCCACATCCTGCAAACTAATGTCCTTCCTTTCCATTGCGTTAATCTCCTCTCTAATCAGCAACGCTACCCCACCTCCTTTTCCTTTCTGTCTATCCCTCCTGAATATTGAATATCCCTGGATGCTCAGCTCCCAGCCTTGGTCACCCTGGAGCCATGTCTCCGTGATCCCAACTATATCATAGTCATTAATAGCTATCTGCACATTCAACTCATCCACCTTATTACGAATGCTCCTTGCATTGAGACACAAAGCCTTCAGGCTTGTTTTTACAACACTCTTACCCCTTATGCAATTTTGTTGAAAAGTGGCCCTTTTTGATTTTTGCCCTGGATTTTCCGGCCTGCCACTTTTACTTTTCACCTTGCTACCTATTGACTAGTGTTGCTGGGGCATGTTGGTCGGGGTGGGACTAGTGTAGACGGGGCATGTTGGTCGGGGTGGGACTAGTGTAGATGGGGCATGTTGGTGGGGGTGGGACTAGTGTTGATGGGGCATGTTGGTCGGGGTTGGACTAGTGTAGATGGGGCATGTTGGTCGGGGTGGGACTAGTGTTGATGGGGCATGTTGGTCGGGGTGGGACTAGTGTAGATGGGGCATGTTGGTCGGAGTGGGACTAGTGTTGATGGGGCATGTTGGTCGGGGTGGGACTAGTGTAGATGGGGCATGTTGGTCGGGGTGGGACTAGTGTAGATGGGGCACGTTGGTCGGGGTGGGACTAGTGTAGATGGGGCATGTTGGTCGGGGTGGGACTAGTTTTTATGGGGTATGTTGGTCGGGGTGGGACTAGTGTAGATGGGGCATGTTGGTCGGGGTGGGACTAGTGTAGATGGGGCACGTTGGTCGGGGTGGGACTAGTGTAGATGGGGCATGTTGGTCGGGGTGGGACTAGTGTAGATGGGGTATGTTGGTCGGGGTGGGACTAGTGTTGTGTTTCCATGTTGTGTTTCCATGCTCTATCACTCCAGGAAGATACACAAATCATGTCCAGCACTCACATACACTCAATATCGAAGAGGATAATAATGAAAACCAGACTGTGGCACCGTGAAGCGTAAGGCCGTCTCGTGAAGGCAGGGGGAGTTAAAACGGTGTTCCGTAATTAGAGAGACAAAGCTTCCTTTGGAAGGGGATATTGATACCCAGGTAAACGGCATCTCAAACCAGTTGGAAGAAGATAGGAGAGGGAGAGGCTGGATCCAGTCATCTGGACCATCCATGTAGGAAACATAATGTTTGGAGATCCAAGAGCTAGATTAAAGAATTATACTTCAAAGGATTAAATGCCCTGGATTATTACCTGTATTAGATTCGGAAGAAGGAGATATACTGGAGTAACTCAGCGGGACAGGCAGTACCTCTAGAGAGAAGGAATGGGTGACGTTTCGGGTCGAGACCCTTTCTTCAGACTGAGATTCGGGGGAGAGGGAAACTAGAGATGGTGTGAAAACGACAGATCAAAGCAGACGACGATCAAGGGAATGAAAATGGATTATTGTCAGCTGAGGGGAAGGCATACGATCAGTACTATTAAGAATTGCATGTCTAAGTAAAATGGAAGAGAAATGTTCCATTTAATAGGACACTAGCATTGTTGGGAATTGTCATTTGGGGCAGGCTCCACCTGAACTGGATTAGGCCCAGGTTCCTGACCGAATGGATAACAAATGCTTCGATGGTTCTTTAATGTCAGGTATGCACTGCATGGAAAGATTCTTCATGCATAACTCGTATACACACAGTCGCCATGTAGTAACGCCATTTACAAAAACAAAAATGTCCACAGTCCAGTCCACATACTGGGTTTGGTTCATTGTCACGTGTACCGAGGTACAGTGAAAAGCTTTTGTTGCATGCTATCCAGCCACCAAGACAATACATGATTACAATCGAGCCATCCAGTGTACAGGGGTGAGAGATTGCAACCTTCACGTGGTCCGCCCTGTTTCGACTAATGCAATCAACTCGACGTGCACAAACGGAAGATCAAATAGAACAAGTTGTCCAACAACTTTAAGCTGTGCACGCCACACGAAAGAAGAAAATCCTGTGTACAGATACATTGATAAAGGGAATAATGTGAATAGCGTTTAGTGCAAGATAAAGTCCGATCAAAGATCGTCCGAGGATCTCCAATGAGGTAGATAGTAGTTCAGCACTACTCTCTGGTTGGGGTAGGATGGTTCAGTTGCCTGATAACAGCTGGGAAGAAACTGCCCCTGAATCTGGAGGTGTGTGTTCCTTTTCATACTTCTGTACCTCTTGCCCGATGGGAGAGGGAAGAAGAAGGAGTGGCCGGGGTTGCAACGCTTGATGTTAAACGCAGACGAAGAAGAGAGTACATGTCAGAATTTGAGGTGTGACTGTGGCAAGTTAAGAACAAAATTAAACCAGGTGAGGTAAATGGGCCCAGATTTTACATGGAGAGGTCAGCATTTACCTTTGCAACTTACATTAGATTATAGATGCAGCATGGAAACTGGCCCATCGGGTCCACGCTATCGATCACATGAATCCTATGTTATCCCACTTTCACACCCACTCCCGACACACATGGGGCAGTTTAGAGAGGCTAATTAACCTAAAAAGCCACACGTCTTTGGAGTGCGGGAGGAAACCAACGTGGTCACAGGGAGAACGTGCAAACTCCACACAGACAGCACCCGAGGTCAGGATCGAACCCGAGCCTCTGGCGCTGTGATGGCAGCGACTCTACAAGCTGCGCCACCGTGCCCGGTTCAATCAGGTAAGTGCTGCTCTTGAGTTTATTTCAATGTTTTGAGGTTCTTCCTGCTTTTTCCAGAACAAAATGAATAGCTTTTAACACATTAAATAGATTTTGAATACAAAATTATTTTAGCGAGATCAAAATGTTGAGAGGAGCAGAAATACCTCAGTGGCTGGAGAGTCACAATAAAGTGATGGGGCTGAAGTTCAAGGGATGTTTAGAACGGAGCCGAGGTAACACTTTTTCTCACAGAGAGTGGTGAGTCTGTGGAATTCTCTGCCTCAGAGGGCGGTGGAGGCCGGTTCTCTGGATGCTTTCAAGAGAGAGCTAGATAGGGCTCTTAAAAATAGCGGAGTCAGGGGATATGGGGAGAAGGCAGGAATGGGGTACTGATTGGGGATGATAAGCCATGATA
This sequence comes from Amblyraja radiata, assembly GCF_010909765.2. Taxonomy (NCBI): domain Eukaryota; kingdom Metazoa; phylum Chordata; class Chondrichthyes; order Rajiformes; family Rajidae; genus Amblyraja; species Amblyraja radiata. The sequence goes on from NC_046001.1 coordinate 4,830,999, forward strand.
ACAGTGAATGGCGGTGCTGGCTCGAAGGGCCAAATGGCCCACTCCTGCACCTATTGTCTATTGTTTTTGATGGTGGTGCAGAGGCAATGGAGGCGTGGGAAGATTGCAACCTTCACGTGGTGTGCCCTGTTTCGACGAATGCAATCAACCCGACGTGCACACACAAATGATCAAATAGAACAAGTTGATCAACCACGTTAGGCTGTGCACGCCACACGCAAGAAGAAGAAGCTGTTATGGAGTAGCCTTTCACAGTGAATGCAGTGAGAGTCCTTTCCTTGCCGTTCTGGAGCTGACAAGTCAGTCTCAGTCTATCGGAGCCAGGAGCAGCATTGAGGAACGCAAAGAAGTTGGAGAAGATGCATCGTCTGTTCGTGTGCGCTGAGGTCCGGCAGCAAAGCTGGGCTGCAAAGACAACAGGCTGTTTAAAACACTAAGGGGCAGAAAACGCTGGTGGGTGTTGTGTACAGGCCACCTAACAGTAGTAGTGAAGTTGGAGATGGTATCAAACAGGAAATTAGAAATGCGTGCGACAAAGGCAAAACACTTATAATGGGTGACTTCAATCTACATATAGATTGGGTGAATCAAATTGGCAGGGGTGCTGAGGAAGAGGATTTCTTGGAATGTATGCGGGATAGTTATCTAAATCAACATGTAGAGGAACCAACGAGAGAGCAGGCTATTTTAGACTGGGTATTGAGTAATGAGGAAGGGTTAGTTAGCAGTCTTGTACGTGCCCCCTTGGGCAAGAGTGACCATAATATGGTTGAGTTCTTCATTAGGATGGAGAGTGACATTGTTAATTCAGAAACAATGGTTCTGAACTTAATGAAAGGTAACTTTGAGGGTATGAGATGTGAATTGGCCAAGATTGACTGGCAATTAATTCTAAAAGGGTTGATGGTGGATATGCAATGGAAGACATTTAAAGACTGCATGGATGAACTACAAAAATTGTTCATCCCAGTGTGGCAAAAGAATAAATCAGGGAAGGTAGTACATCCGTGGATAACAAGGTAAATCAGGGATAGTATCAAAGCGAAGGATGATGCGTACAAATTAGCCAGAAAAAGCAGCATACCGGAGGACTGGGAGAAATTCAGAGAACAGCAGAGGAGGACAAATGGCTTAATTAGGAAAGGAAAAATAGATTATGAAAGAAAACTGGCAGGGAACATAAAAACTGACTGCAAAAGTTTTTATAGATATGTGAAAAGAAAGAGATTAGTTAAAACAAATGTAGGTCCCTTGCAGTCAGAAACAGGTGAGTTGATCATGGGGAACAAGGATATGGCGGACCAATTGAATAACTACTTTGGTTCCGTCTTCACTAAGGAAGACATAAATAATCTGCCGGAAATAGCAGGGGACCGCGGGTCAAAGGAGTTGGAGGAATTGAGTGAAATCCAGGTTAGCCGGGAAGTGGTGTTGGGTAAATTGAATGGATTAAAGGCCGATAAATCCCCAGGGCCAGATAGGCTGCATCCCAGAGTACTTAAGGAAGTAGCTCCAGAAATAGTGGATGCATTAGTAATAATCTTTCAAAACTCTTTAGATTCTGGAGTAGTTCCTGAGGATTGGCGGGTAGCAAACGTAACCCCACTTTTTAAGAAGGGAGGGAGGGAGAGAGAAAACGGGGAATTACAGACCAGTTAGTCTAACATCGGTAGTGGGGAAACTGCTAGAGTCAGTTATTAAAGATGGGATAGCAGCACATTTGGAAAGTGGTGAAATCATTGGACAAAGTCAGCATGGATTTACAAAAGGTAAATCATGTCTGACGAATCTTATAGAATTTTTCGAGGATGTAACTAGTAGCGTGGATAGGGGAGAACCAGTGGATGTGGTGTATCTGGACTTCCAGAAGGCTTTCGACAAGGTCCCACATAAGAGATTAGTATACAAACTTAAAGCACACGGCATTGGGGGTTCAGTATTGATGTGGATAGAGAACTGACTGGCAAACAGGAAGCAAAGAGTAGGAGTAAACAGGTCCTTTTCACAATGGCAGGCAGTGACTAGTGGGGTACCGCACGGCTCAGTCCTGGGACCCCAGCTATTTACAATATATATTAATGATCTGGATGAGGGAATTGAAGGCAATATCTCCAAGTTTGCGGATGACACTAAGCTGGGGGGCAGTGTTAGCTGTGAGGAGGATGCTAGGAGACTGCAAGGTGACTTGGATAGGCTGGGTGAGTGGGCAAATGTTTGGCAGATGCAGTATAATGTGGATAAATGTGAGGTTCTCCATTTTGGTGGCAAAAACAGGAAAGCAGACTATTATCTAAATGGTGGCCGACTAGGAAAGGGGAGATGCAGCGAGACCTGGGTGTCATGGTACACCAGTCATTGAAAGTAGACATGCAGGTGCAGCAGGCAGTGAAGAAAGCGAATGGTATGTTAGCTTTCATAGCAAAAGGATTTGAGTATAGGAGCAGGGAGGTTCTACTGCAGTTGTACAGGGTCTTGGTGAGACCACACCTGGAGTATTGCGTACAGTTTTGGTCTCCAAATCTGAGGAAGGACATTATAGCCATAGAGGGAGTGCAGAGAAGGTTCACCAGACTGATTCCTGGGATGTCAGGACTGTCTTATGAAGAAAGACTGGATAGACTTGGTTTATACTCTTTAGAATTTAGGAGATTGAGAGGGGATCTTATAGAAACTTACAACATTCTTAAGGGGTTGGACAGGCTAGATGCAGGAAGATTGCTCCCGATGTTGGGGAAGTCCAGGACAAGGGGTCACAGCTTAAGGATAAGGGGGAAATCCTTTAAAACCGAGATGAGAAGAACTTTTTTTCACACAGAGAGTGGTGAATCCCTGGAACTCTCTGCCACAGAGGGTAGTCGAGGCCAGATCATTGGCTATATTTAAGAGGGAGTTAGATGTGGCCCTTGTGGCTAAGGGGATCAGAGGGTATGGAGAGAAGGCAGGTACGGGATACTGAGTTGGGCCGAATGGCCTACTCCTGCACCTAATTTCTATGTTTCTAAGAAGGAACTGCAGATGCTGGAAAATCGAAGGTAGACAAAAGTGCTGGAGAAACTCAGCGGGTGCAGCAGCATCTATGGAGCGAAGGAAATAGGCAACGTTTCGGGATGAAACGTTGCCTATTTCCTTCGCTCCATAGATGCTGCTGCACCCGCTGAGTTTCTCCAGCACTTTTGTCTACCTTGAAACCCAGGCTTGTGATCTGGTGAGGAGATCGCTGATGATGAAGTGGGGCCTCGAACGCTGCGGAGACCCGCTCTGCACGAGCTGTGCATGCACGGGTGGACCAAAATGATGCACGTGGCAGCAGGTCATGGGCCGCATGCACAGCGACACATTCTGCACGTACAGGCTTTACCTTTTGGGACAGACGGCAAACAGTGGGAATCCCTCGGACTTCTCAATCCATGCCCGCCGCTTTCCCCAGCGAGAACTTGTTTACAGACATTGATCACTATGTTACATGACACCATTTCTGGGGCAAATTGTTTTGACAGCCGACCAAACTAGGGGGAAGAGCTGAGTTCAAGTGAGTTTATTGTCATGTGTCCCAGATAGGACAATGAAATTCTTGCTTTGCTTCAGCACAACAAAATATAGTAGGCATAAATACAGAACAGATCAGTGTGTCCATATACCATAATATAAATATACACACACATGAATAAATAAACTGATAACATGCAAATAACAGATCATTGGTTATTAATGTTCAGAGTTTTGTCCGAGCCAGGTTTAATAGCCTGATTGCTGTGGGGAAGTAGCTATTCCTGAACCTGGTTGTTGCAGTCTTCAGGCTCCTATACCTTCTACCTGAAGGTAGCGGGAAGATGAGTGTGTGGCCAGGATGGTGTGGGTCTTTGATAATGCTGCCAGCCTTTTTCAGGCAGCGACTGCGATAGATCCCCTCGATGGTGGGGAGGTCAGAGCCGATGATGGACTGGGCAGTGTTTACTACTTTCTGCATCCTTTTCCGCTCCTGGGCGCTCAAGTTGCCGAACCAAGCCACGATGCAACCGGTCAGCATGCTCCCTACTGTGCACCTGTAGAAGTTAGAGAGAGTCCTCCTTGACAAACCGACTCTCCGTAATCTCAGGAAGTAAAGGCGCTGATGAGCTTTCTTTATAATTGCATCAGTGTTCTCGGACCAGGAAAGATCTTCAGAGATTTGCACGCCCAGGAATTTGAAGCTCTTGACCCTTTCAACCATTTGATATAAACGGGACTGTGGGTCCCCATCCTACTCATTCCAAAGTCCACAATCACTGTTCTACGAGGCTATTGTTGCGGGTTAGAAACACAAAATAGGTGCGGGTGTAGTCCCTTCGAGCCAGCACCGCCATTCAATATGGTCATGGCTGATCATCCAGAATCAGTACCCCGTTCCTGCCTTCTCCTCATATCCCTTGATTCCATTAGCCCCAAGAGCTAAATCTAACTCTCTCTTGAAAATTGTATTGCTCTGGATTCCCTTTCCTCCCTGCTCTGCCCCACCCCGACCCCACAACCATTCCGATCGGGAATGATCCCATCATCACGGAGGGCCTCGGCTCCAGCTCATCCCAGAAGGTGCGCAACGGAAGAGTTGCAGAAGGCGCCAGGTAAGTGCAAACGTCATTTGAAGGTCAGCCACTAGCCACACAATCTAGGCCCTAAAATACATGAGTGAGACATTGGGGAAGTGTGGGAGTTACATAACTGCTCAGGTACCATCATCTGCGATGGGTTGCGATGACTTGCTTTTACTGCAGGTCAGTGGGTTCTCAGCTGCCCACTGAGGTTCTGGCTGCAGATGGAGTACCTGATGGGCTGGGCAGATAGCTACCCTGTGAAGTGGCAAGGCCCTTCCACTGTTTATACTGAATGGTCTCAAGATTCATTGTAGCATCCTGCACCCTTCTCTGCTTTGAATCTTCTTGTCCCAGGAATTGCCACCAGCACGACAGGAGAAAGACTTTAGTTTAGAGATACAGCCCGGATACAGGCCCTTCGGCCCACTGAGACAGCACCGACCAGCGATCCCCGCACACTGACATCCTACACACACCCAGAGACAATTTGCAATTATACCAAGCCAATTAACCTACAACCCCGTACGACTTTGGAGTGTGGGAGGAAACCGGAGAAAACCCACGGGGAGAATGTACAAACTCCGTTCAGACTGCACCCGTAGTCGGGATCGAACCCGGGTCTTTGGCGCTGTGAGGCAGCAACTCTACCGCTGCGCCACTGTGCCGCCCATGTGTGAAGTGAGAAGGCCCTTCCAGTGTTGATACTGGACTTGATGAATGGACTCAAGATTCATTGTAGCATCCTGCACCCTTCTCCGTTATGAGCATCCTTGACACAGAAATTCCCACCAGCACTACAGAAGAAAGTTTAGAAATACAGTGCAGAAGCAGGCCATTCGGCCCACCAGCAATCACCCATACACTTGTTCTATCCTACACACTAGGGGTAATTTACAGAGACCAAATAACCTACAAACCCACACGTCTTTGGGATGTGGGAGATACTGGAGAAAACCCACACAGGTCACGGGGAAAACATACCAACTCCGTCTGGCGCTGTGAGGCAGCAACTCTACCGCTGCGCCACCCTGAAAGTGGAGTTTAGAAGGATGAGGGATTATTTATTTATTGAAACATATAAGATTGTTAAGGGTTTGGACACTCTAGAGGCAGGAAAAATGTTGCCGATGTTGGGGTAGTCCAGAACCAGGGGCCACACACAGTTGAAGAATAAGGGGTAAGCCATTTAGAACGGAGACGAGGAAACACTTTTTCTCACAGAGAGTGGTGAGTCTGTGGAATTCTCTGCCTCAGAGGGCGGTGGAGGTGGGTTCTCTGGATACTTTCAAGAGAGAGCTAGATAGGGCTCTTAAAGATAGCGGAGTCAGGGGATATGGGGAGAAGGCAGGAACGGGGTACTGATTGGGGATGATCAGCCATGATCACATTGAGTGGCGGTGCTGGCTCGAAGGGCCGAATGGCCTCCTCCTGCACCTGTTGTCTATTGTCTAAATAGTTCAAGGATGTTCTCAAAGCCTCCTTGATAAATTAAACCTAATCAATGTTCTTTATACAATACTTGGAACACAAGGCACAAATTTAAATTGATTATTGCTACTGAGATGTGGCTGGAGATGAGGACTAAATATACCGTTTGCAACATCCACAGGAAGGATATAGAAGATGGAGTTGCAGTGATTGAAGATGTAATCTCGCCAAGGATGATAGAGGATTTAGGTAGTGCAGGTAGTGGAGGCTTAATAGGTAGAAATAAAAAATATTTCTTCATCTTAAAATTGTGTCAGGAACTGTGTCTCAGGCCTCTTGGAAGCAGACATAAAGCAGCAGAATGCATAACTGCAGCCGTCAATAAGCAAAAAACTGCAGATGCTGAAAATATGAAATAAAAGCAGAAAATATTGGTCAGGGAAAAAGATCAAACCTAAAAATCGAGCTAAAAGTCTGGGAACATTTTAGAAGCTAATAAAGGGCGTGTCCCACTGTACGAGGTAATTCAAGAGTTCTCCCGATTCAAACTCGTGTAATGTACGTAACGGGTCTGTAGGAGTCACGTAGTGGCTCGTACGAGTAACGGTAGGTACTTGGGAAATCCGGTAAACTCGTGACGTTTTTTCAACACTGAAAAATGTCCACGAGTAAAAAAAATACTTGTGATGAAAATAAATTGTTACTTTTTACTCGTGCGAGCCCCTAAGTACCCGCTACGTACATTACACAAGCTCGAATCGGGAGAGAACTCTTGAATGACCTCGTACAGTAGGACAGGCCCTTAAAGGTGGCGCAGCGGTAGAGTTCTGTCAGCTCGTTCCATAACCTACCACCCTTTGTGTGAAAAAGTTACTTATCATGTTCCTATTAAATAGCCCCCCACCCCCCGCCTCACCCTAGTGCAGTTTAGTTTATTGTCACGTGTACCGAGGTTAAACCCATTTCCTCTGGTTCTCGATTCCCCTAATCTGGGCAAATGGACAGAGATTGTGCATTTACCTGACCTATTCCATGAAATGATGAAAGGGTCAAAACGCATCGATGTTTCAAAGAGGGGAAGGACATTTTATTGAAATATATAAGGTTTTCAGTGGAGCTCCCCCTGGTGGAGGTTTCCAGAACAAAGGGGAGTAGTTTCAGAATAAAATATCAACCATTTCAGATGGAGAGGAGGTGGAATAACGGATTGCCCATTTCAGAGAGAGATGAGGAGGAATTTCTTCTTTCAGAGGGCCGTGAATCTCTGCAGTTCTCTACCGCAGAGAGCAGTGGCAGTCGAGTCACCGCATCTACTCGAGGCAGAGAACGACAGAGGGAGTCGAAAGAAACCGACCTACTTCAGAATTAAATATAGACACTAAATGCTGGGGTAACTCAGCGGGACAGGCAGCATCTCTGGAGAGAAGGGATGGGTGACGTTTCGAGTCGAGATCCTTCTTCAGACATTCCAGGGATTGAAAGGCCAAACAGCTGCAGATGCCGGAAGCTGGAAATAAAACAGAAAAAGCTGAAAGTAAGGGTGGCGCAGTGGTAGAGTTGCTGCCTTACCCGGTTTGATCCTGACCACGGGTGCTGTCTGTGTGGAGTTTGTACGTTCTCCCCGTGACCTGCGTGGGTTTTCTCCGGGTGCTCCGGTTTCCTCCCACACTCCAAAGACGTACAGGTTTGTAGGTTAATTGTCTTCGGTACAAATGTAAAATTGTCCCCAGTGTGTGTAGGATAGTATTAGTGTGCGGGGATCGTTGGTTGGTGGGCCGAAGGGCCTGTTTCTGCGCTGTATCTCTAAACTAAAACCAAACACTCAACAAGTCAGGCAGCAGCCACGATGCAGATGCAGGTTAGTTTATTGTCACATACACCAGGGTGCCATGAAATTCCTTGTCTGCATGAAGCCCACTGAGTAGACAGATACACAACATAAATACATTGATGAATGCAGAACAGCAGAAGGTTTGTCATGGAGAGAGAAAGAAGAGACTATTCTTGCGTGGGCATTCCCACAACAGGAAAAATGCTGAGCCCCTCCACCCTGGAAAGGCAAGTTTGGGCAAGCTCACAGAAAAAGCCAAGTGGTTTCAGTGGCGGATTCATAAAGAAGGATAACTTCTGATAACCCCATTACATAGAAACATAGAAATTAGGTGCAGGAGTAGGCCATTCGGCCCTTCGAGCCTGCACCGCCATTCAATATGATCATGGCTGATCATCCAACTCAGTATCCCGTACCTGCCTTCTCTCCATACCCTCTGATCCCCTTAGCCACAAGGGCCACATCTAACTCCCTCTTAAATACAGCCAATGAACTGGCCTCGACTACCCTCTGTGGCAGAGAGTTCCAGAGATTCACCACTCTCTGTGTGAAAAAAGTTCTTCTCATCTCGGTTTTAAAGGATTTCCCCCTTATCCTTAAGCTGTGACCCCTTGTCCTGGACTTCCCCAACATCGGGAACAATCTTCCTGCATCCAGCCTATCCAACCCCTTAAGAATTTTATAAGTTTCTATAAGATCCCCTCTCAATCTCCTAAATTCTAGAGAGTATAAACCAAGTCTATCCAGTCTTTCTTCATAAGACAGTCCTGACATCCCAGGAATCAGTCTGGTGAACCTTCTCTGCACTCCCTCTATGGCAATAATGTCCTTCCTCAGATTTGGAGACCAAAACTGTACGCAATACTCCAGGTGTGGTCTCACCAAGACCCTGTACAACTGCAGTATAACCTCCCTGCTCCTATACTCAAATCCTTTTGCTATGAAAGCTAACATACCATTTGCTTTCTTCACGGCCTGCTGCACCTGCATGCCTACTTTCAATGACTGGTGTACCATGACACCCAGGTCTCGCTGCGTCTCCCCTTTTCCTAGTCGGCCACCATTTAGATAATAGTCTGCTTTCCTGTTTTTGCCACCAAAATGGATAACCTCACATTTATCCACATTATACTGCATCTGCCAAACATTTGCCCACTCACCCAGCCTATCCAAGTCACCTTGCAGTCTCCTAGCATCCTCCTCACAGCTAACACTGCCCCCCCAGCTTAGTGTCATCCGCAAACTTGGAGATATTGCCTTCAATTCCCTCATCCAGATCATTCATATATATTGTAAATAGCTGGGGTCCCAGCACTGAGCCTTGCGGTACCCCACTAGTCACTGCCTGCCATTGTGAAAAGGACCCGTTTACTCCTACTCTTTGCTTCCTGTTTGCCAGCCAGTTATCTATCCACATCAATACTGAACCCCCAATGCCGTGTGCTTTAAGTTTGTATACTAATCTCTTATGTGGGACCTTGTCGAAAGCCTTCTGGAAGTCCAGATACACCACATCCACTGGTTCTCCCCTATACACGCTACTAGTTACATCCTCGAAAAATTCTATAAGATTCATCAGACATGATTTACCTTTTGTAAATCCATGCTGACTTTGTCCAATGATTTCACCACTTTCCAAATGTGCTGCTATCCCATCTTTAATAACTGACTCTAGCAGTTTCCCCACTACCGATGTTAGACTAACTGGTCTGTAATTCCCCGTTTTCTCTCTCCCTCCCTTCTTAAAAAGTGGGGTTACGTTTGCTACCCGCCAATCCTCAGGAACTACTCCAGCATCTAAAGAGTTTTGAAAGATTATTACGAATGCATCCACTATTTCTGGAGCTACTTCCTTAAGTACTCTGGGATGCAGCCTATCTGGCCCTGGGGATTTATCGGCCTTTAATCCATTCAATTTACCCAACACCACTTCCCGGCTAACCTGGATTTCACTCAATTCCTCCAACTCCTTTGACCCGCGGTCCCCTGCTATTTCCGGCAGATTATTTATGTCTTCCTTAGTGAAGACGGAACCAAAGTAGTTATTCAATTGGTCCGCCATATCCTTGTTCCCCATGATCAACTCACCTGTTTCTGACTGCAAGGGACCTACATTTGTTTTAACTAATCTCTTTCTTTTCACATATCTATAAAAACTTTTGCAGTCAGTTTTTATGTTCCCTGCCAGTTTTCTTTCATAATCTATTTTTCCTTTCCTAATTAAGCCCTTTGTCCTCCTCTGCTGGTCTCTGAATTTCTCCCAGTCCTCCGGTATGCTGCTTTTTCTGGCTAATTTGTACGCATCATCCTTCGCTTTGATACTATCCCTGATTTCCCTTGTTATCCACGGATGTACTACCTTCCCTGATTTATTCTTTTGCCAAACTGGGATGAACAATTTTTGTAGTTCATCCATGCAGTCTTTAAATGTCTTCCATTGCATATCCACCGTCAACCCTTTTAGAATTAATTGCCAGTCAATCTTGGCCAATTCACGTCTCATACCTTCAAAGTTACCTTTCTTTAAGTTCAGGACCATTGTTTCTGAATTAACAATGTCACTCTCCATCCTAATGAAGAACTCAACCATATTATGGTCACTCTTGCCCAAGGGGGCACGTACAACAAGACTGCTAACTAACCCTTCCTCATTACTCAATACCCAGTCTAAAATAGCCTGCTCTCTCGTTGGTTCCTCTACATGTTGATTTAGATAACTATCCCGCATACATTCCAAGAAATCCTCTTCCTCAGCACCCCTGCCAATTTGATTCACCCAATCTATATGTAGATTGAAGTCACCCATTATAACGGTTTTGCCTTTGTCGCACGCATTTCTAATTTCCTGTTTGATACCATCTCCAACTTCACTACTACTGTTAGGTTGCCTGTACACAACACCCACCAGCGTTTTCTGCCCCTTAGTGTTTCGCAGCTCTACCCATACCGATTCCACATCCTCCAAACTAATGTCCTTCCTTTCCATTGCGTTAATCTCCTCTCTAACCAGCAACGCTACCCCACCTCCTTTTCCTTTCTCTCTATCCCTCCTGAATATTGAATATCCCTGGATGTTCAGCTCCCAGCCTTGGTCACCCTGGAGCCACGTCTCCGTGATCCCAACTATATCATAGTCATTAATAGCTATCTGCACATTCAACTCATCCACCTTATTACGAATGCTCCTTGCATTGAGACACAAAGCCTTCAGGCTTGTTTTTACAACACTCTTACCCCTTATACAATTATGTTGAAAAGTGGCCCTTTTTGATTTTTGCCCTAGTTTTGTCTGCCTGCCACTTTTACTTTTCACCTTGCTACCTATTGCTTCTACCCTCATTTTACACCCCTCTGTCTCTACGCTCACACATTTAAGAAACCCTTTCCCTTTAACTCCATCCTCCACTATCCCATTCGACACCCCACCCCCCTTATTCAGTTTAAAACCACCCGTGTAGCAGTGGCAAACCTGCCTGCCAGAATGCTGGTCCCACACCTGTTAAGATGCAATCCGTCCCTTTTGTACAGTTCCCCCTTACCCCAAAACAGATCCCAGTGATCTAAGAATCTAAATCCCTGCCCCGTGCACCAGTTCCTCCTCAGCCACACGTTCAGGTCCCGTATCTCCCTGTTCCTGCTCTCGCCAGCACGAGGAACTGGAAGCACACCGGAGATAACAACCCTGGAGGTCCTGCTTTTCAGCATTTTTCCGAGCTCTCTAAAGTCACGCTGCAGAATATTCATCCCCTTCTTTCCGACATCGTTTGTGCCGACATGCACTACCACTTCCGGATGTTCACCTTCGCCCTTGAGGATTTTCTGCACTCTGTCCGTGACATCCTGGATCCTGGCACCAGGAAAGCAGCACACCATCCTCGCATCCCGTCTGTTGCCGCAGAAACCCCTGTCCGTACCTCTCACAATGGAGTCTCCCACTACAATGGCGTTGCCTGCCTTAGGCCTTTTTGGTTTTGGCTCAACAGCCCTATTCGCATCACAAGCCAGTCCGCCGCCCAGTGTAAACACCTCTTCTGTCCACTCTGACAGTGGAGGAGGCCCATTCCCGAATCCGACCTTTCTGTCCTGGGCCTCAGTGAGCACCACCGTAAATTGGAGGAGCAGCACCTCATATTCCACTTGGGCAGTCTGCACCCTAGCGGCATAAACATGGACTTCTCCAATTTCAGGTAGTACTTACTTTCTCCTCCCCTTCCCAGCTCTCCCTCAGCCCACTCGATCCACCTCTTCCTTTATTTTCCCCGCCCACCCTCACATCAGTCTGAAGAAGGGTTTCGACCCGAAACGTTGCCTATTTCCTTCGCCCCATAGATGCTGCCTCACCCGCTGAGTTTCTCCAGCAATTTTGTCTACCTTCGATTTTCCAGCATCTGCAGTTCCTTCTTAAACATAACTTTACAGACTGGTACAAGCCGACTAACTCTTGTTTAATAGTTAATTAATTTACTTGAGTGTTTTCAGAATCAGTTTTCGGCGCCAATTATGTTCCAGACCCAGTAAGTTGATAGGCTTTATTATGTTTAGTGCAGGAAGGAACAGCAGATGCTGGTTTAAACCAAAGATAGACACAAAGTGCTGGGGTAGCTCAGCGGGACAGGCTGCATCTCTGGAGAGAAGGAATGAGCGACGTTTCGGGTCGAGACCCTTCTTCAGACTGAGTCAGAGGAAAGGGAAACAAGAGATATGGTGTGGGAGAATGCAACCTTCACGTGGTCCACCCTGTTTCAACGAATGCAATCAACCCGGCGTGCACAAACGGAAGATCAAACAGAACAAGTTGTCTTACAACTTTAGGCTGTGCACGCCATACACAAGAAGAAGACTGAGTGATGTGGAGAGATATAGAACAAATAAATGAAAGATATGTAAAAAAGGTAACAATGATAAAGGAAACAGGCCATTGTTAGCTGTGTGCTAGGTGAAAACCAGTTATAGACAACGAGACTCAACACGACGACTTTAAAGCTGGTGCGAGTTCGTTGGGGGAGGGACGGAGAGAGAGGGAAAGCAAGGGTGACTTGAAATCAATATTCATACCACTGGCGTGTAAGCTGGCCAAGCGAGGTATCAGGTGCTGTTCCTCCAATTTGCCTCACTCTGACAGTGGAGGAGGCCCAGGACAGAAAGGTCAATGTGGCAACCGAGAGATCAAGTAGGCCCAGGCGGACTGAGTGAAGGTGGGGTGGGAGAATGCAACCTTCACGCGGTCCACCCTGTTTCAACGAATGCAATCAACCTGGCATGCACAAATAGAAGATCAAACAGAACAAGTTGTCCTACAACTTTAGGCTGTGCACGCCATACACAAGAAGAAGACTGAGTGAAGGTGTTCAGCCAAATGTGTGTCAGCATTTATTCAAAAGCAATCAAAACATGATTACATTAATTGCTGTGTTTAATAAGAAGGAAGGCTTTGTAGTTGCTAGATTTACTCGAGTCCGACCGATGTGATTCAAAGACAGTCCGTGCTACACAGAGTAAACCAGTTAATCGGTAGAGCAGTGGAAAGGTTTTCACGAAAGAATTTAATGTAATACCATACCCCGAAGTGGCAAGAGCTGCAATCCCCCAAAGAAAATGACAAAAGGCCCAATTAAAGAGATAAATGATAATATAAAATTAAAGAAAGGTGCACGGGCAAGACAAAACAGGCAGAGCTACCAAAGAGTTACAGAAAAAAGTTGCACACCATTTCCAATCAACAAAGGAATATTTACAATGATGTGAAGGAAGGATCCCTGGAACCGAGCTCCGGCCCGCGGCCCACACCATCTTTAAGCCGCGGTCTCCGGTAGGAAAGCACCGATTCGGGACTTACCTTGCCTGTACAAATGGCCGCCCGCAGCGGCGACTGCGGAGGTTTGTGGTCCCGACCACGGGGGAAATTGGAGGAGAACTGACTGAACTTTGTGCCTTCCACACTGAAACTTTAGTCAGCAAAAATTTAGCTTTGACCTGGTTAGGACTTTGATTCAAGGGCAGAAGATGTTAGGTTGACAGGTTAAACGGATGCTGGAAATTGCCCCGAATGTGTGGGCAGGGTTAAAATATTATAAATGGGAGGTCGATGGTCGGCACGGACTTGATGGGCCGAAGAGCCTGTTTCCGTGCTGTATTAAACTTTATGTTTAGTTTATTGTCACATATATTGAGGTACAGTGAAAAGCTTTTGTTGCGTGCTAACCAGTCAGCGGAAAGACAACACATGATTACAATCGAGCCGTCCACAGTGCACAGATACATGATAAAGGGAATAACGTTTAGTGCAAGGTAAAGTCTGATTAAAGATAGTCCGAGGGTCTCTAGTGAGGTCGATTGTAGTTCAGCACTGCTCTCTGGTTGTGGTAGGATGGTTCAGTTGCCTGATAACAGCTGGGAAGAAACTGTCCCTGAATAGGGCCATTGGGCAGGTAATCAAATTAGCAGAATGTGAAATATGACACACACAGATACCTGTGTTGTGGCCTACAACTATTCACCTAATTAATTCCATAAATTAACTTAAATAACGGGATGCAGAGGCATGTATCTAAGGTTACTGGGGAGCAGACTCTGGCCTTGGCAGGAGAGAACAAAATAGACCTCTGGAGAAGGGTCTCGACCCGAAACGTCACCCATTCCTTCTATCCAAAGATGCTTCCTGTCCCGCTGAGTTACTCCAGCATTTTGTGTCTATCTTCCTACACAATAGATTTACCAGCACTCCAAGGGTTAAAATTACAGGGAAACGTGTAGACTAGGTTTTTACTACCCTGAAATTGGAATATTAAGTGTCATTTGATTGAAGCGTGCAAGCTTTCAGACTCCCCGACATAGCTAGAGTCTGAAGGAGGATCCCGACCCAAAACATCGCCTGTCCATTTACTCCACAAATGCCCTGCTAAGTTCCACCAGAACCTTGTGATTCTGCTCAAGACTCCAGCATCTGAAGATCCTGGCGTCTCCACAAAGCTGTTCCTGCTCATTAAGGAATCTGAGACCAAAGATCCTATAGCGAGCAAGATAGATCACTCGACGAAAAAGACATAGTACGGTCATGGGCAGATTCATTGGTAATTTTCGGCCCCATTTCAGTAACCGGCTTCCATCTCCGTTTCAAAGATCCCATTGGATACTAGTGCGGAGACGGAAGCCGGTTACGGAAACATCCTCGTAAAAATAAAAGTTATTTGCTAAAAATCTTCTCATTTTCAGAATTTTAATTTATTAACACAAACTGTTCCCCCGCAACGTTGATTACACTGCGGGTCGGGTCGGGTCGGGTTACTGAAATGGATGAAAAAAAGGCCCACGTTCCGCTCCGTTGTGTACTACACGTCAACCCATTGCATTTAGCAGGAGTGATCTATCTTGCTCCGCTATAGGGTCTTTGTCTGAGACTGGGGAGCAGAACCAAATCTTTACAGCCTGTCCTTTCAGTAGTGAAGTTAGAGCAACAGTTGTGCATACAGAGCGAGGGCAGACATTTGCAACTCATCTGTAAACGTCAATTGTTCATTTTAAATGTGAGTGCGATAGATATTTGGTATATGGACACACTGATCTGTTCTGTATTTATGTCTACTATATTCTGTTGTGCTGAAGCAAAGCAAGAATTTCATTGTCCTATCTGGGACACATGACAATAAACTCTCTTGACTCTTGATATTATTAACAGTTTAAAGCATAAAGCAGGTATGTAGGCTCAAATCAGACACAATTGAATCATTGAATTCCTGTCCTTTTACCAGGGAGGCTGCAGCAGTTCATGGAGTTAGCTCCCCACCTGCTGGTCAGCTTGGGAAGCACAGCCTTGCTAACAATGCCACGTCCAATGTATAGATTGGAAGACTTTTTGCAGAATAGAAATTGCCTGACCCGCTGAGTTACTCCAGCACTCTGTGAAACGTCACCTATCCATGTTCTCCACAGATGCTGCCTGACCCGCTGAGTTACTCCAGCACTATGTGTCATTGTCACGGCTTGTGAAAATCCCAGCTGAAAGCAGCTTTAGATTGTGGTTGTGCCAGCAACCATTGTTTAGTTTAGACACAGGCCCTTCGGCCCACCGAGTCCACGCCGACCAACGATCGCCCTCTCACACTGGTTCTATGTTATCCCACTTTCTCATCGGCTCCCTACACACTAGGGGAGGGGGGGGGGGGGCAATTTACAGAGGGACGATTAACCTACAAACCCGCACGTCTTTGTGGGATGTGGGAGGAAACCGGAGCACCCGGAGGAAACCCACGCGGTCCCAGGGATAACGTGCAAACTCCACACACACACAGCACCCGAGGACAAGATCGATAACCGCGGATATCCTGTCTACCACTTTTGTCTTCAACACCAAGCCTGCATCTGCCTGATAACTGGCACGTTGATCAACGCTGAGATGATGAATGACCAGCGGACGTTTTATCCCACCCTGCCCTTCGCGCTAATCATCGCGTACCAGTGAGCTGTAGTTGACGATAGGCCCTCCGGTGCGGCTGCTCAGGGCTGCTGAAGACATACACACTGCTTGAAGCATCAACGGGAGGAAACATTTGTGTCAATGCGACCCTACAGTATGTCCCCACTCATGTTGCATCTGTGCCCACTTTAAAACAAGAAATGGCCAGTCCTTATCACACACAACAAGAGACCCACTGCCACCTTTAACCTGTTCAGTGCCACCCTGGAGAAACCTCAGGTCATGGCCAATAGTAGGACAAAAAAAACTGGCAGTGAACAAGTCAAACCCTGCACTACCTTAGAAGAAAGCCATGTTTGTAGTTTGTTTGGTTGTTTGTTTGTTTGTCTTTTTGCACAAAGTCCGCGAGCATTGCCACTTTTCATTTCACTGCACATCTCGTATGTGTATGTGACGAATAAACTTGACTTGACTTGACTCGACTAATCAAGAATGAAAGGGCAGTATATTTTTAATGTTGAACATTTAAATTGGATTATATAGAAAAGGGCAGGTTTAGTTTACAGCTTTAACGGTGAGACAATCTGATGCTTTAAGGTAAATAGTACTGAACGATGACTGATTGAAACTGGAGCACAGGCTGAGAAGGGAATTCGAGTCCTCCCGGGTTTAAAGGATGAGCGGGAATATGGGCCGCACATGAAGCGGCACGTTCAGAAGGAACAGCAAAGCACGAGCCGTCGGGGTACGTGCCACA
>NC_046001.1:4852998-4922101 GCF_010909765.2 Amblyraja radiata
GTAATTCAGCGGGACAGGCAGCATCTCTGGAGAGAAGGAATGGGTGACGTTTCAGGTCCAAACCTTTCTTCAGTCTGAAGAAGGGTCTCGACCAGAAACGTCACCCATTCCTTCTCTCCAGAGATGCTGCCTGACCCGCTGAGTTACTCCAGCATTTTGTGCCTATCTTCGGTTTAAACCAGCATCTGCAGTTCCTTCCCTCTCACCAGCTGTGTAAACTCCACCGTGACAGCAGTGGGGAGTCGAGTCACCTTGCCAGTTAACTTGCCAGTTCCTAATTAACATTTCCAGTTCCACCAACAATCATAAGATTGGGCGGTTATTGAACAAGCAATGCGTATCACCAACACGTTTTGCTGCTTTCCAGACCAAATCTTATACAGTAGCAGAGACTGGGCTTATTATTATTGAGCCATTACATTTTTTTTAGACAATAGACAATAGACAATAGGTGCAGGAGTAGGCCATTCGGCCCCTCGAGCCAGCACCGCCATTCAATGTGATCATGGCTGATCATCCACAATCAGTAGCCCGTTCCTGTCTTCTCCCCATATCCCCTGACTCCGCTATTATTAAGAGCCCTATCTAGCTCTCGAAAGCATCCATCCTCCACTGCCCTCTGAGGCAGAGAATTCCACAGACTCACCACTCTCTGTGAGAAAAAGTGTTTCCTCGTCTCCGTTCTAAATGGCTTACTCCTTATTCCTAAACTGTTGCCCCTGGATCGGGACTCCCCCAACATCGGGAACATATTTCCTGCCTCTAGCGTGTCCAAACCCTTAACAATCTTATATGTTTCACTGAGATCCCCTCTCATCCTTCTAAGCTCCAGAGTGTACAAGCCCAGCCGCTCCGTTCTCTCAGCATATGACAGTCCCGCCATCCCGGGAATTAACCTTGTGAACCTACGCTGGGCTCCCTCAATAGCAATCCCGTTTAGTTCAGAGTTACAGCGTAGAAACAGGCCCTTCAGCCCACCAAAGGCAGTACAGTGGCAGAGAACCGGGTTCGATCCTGACTACGGGTGCTGTCTGTACGGAGTTTGTACGTTCTCCCTGTGACCTGCGTGGGTTTTCTCCGGGTGCTCCGGTTTCCTCCCACACTCCAAAGACGCACAGGTTTGTAGGTTAATTGGCTTTGGTAAAAATTGTAAATTGTCCCTAGTGTGCGGGGATCGCTGGTCGGTGCGGACTCGCTGGGCCGAAGGGCCTGTTTCCGCGCTGTATCTCTAAACAAAACTAAAGGAGCCAAATAGTCCCTTAAATCTATTCTGTTGTCCTAGAAGATTGCGGCCATTCTTCCTCAACTCGTTCCTGCTTGATACTCGTGTTTCTCAATTCCAAAGTATGGATGTCAGCCCTGGAGATACTCAAGAACCTCATCGGTCAGAATAGGTTCACTACTCTTGGCTCAAGCCCACAATACTCAGCCCCATCAGCAGAGGGAGCCAGTGCGCCTTGGCAGGAACAAAGTCACCACATCGAGCAAAACACACTTCTTCCGACCCGACCTGTAACGTCACCCATCCATCCCCTCCGCAGAGGCTGCCTGACCCGCTGAGTTACTCCAGCACTTTGTGTCTATCTTTGGGGTAAACCAGCATCTGCAGTTCCTTCCTACACTTTACTGTTTAGTTTAGAGATACAGCATGGAAACAGGCCCTTCGGCCCAGCAAGTCCTCACCACAAACATCGATCACCCATATACTAGTTCTATGTTATCCTACACAATCTGGGGGCAAGTTACAGAAGCCAATTAACCTACAAACCTGCACGTCTTTGGCATGTGGGAGGAATGACGTCTGTGGAGGCCAAGGCAGAGATAGATAGATTCTCGATTAGAACGGGTGTCAGGGGTTATGGGGAGAAGATGGAAAGTTAGATCAGCCATCATTGAATGACGGAGAGGACTCGATGGGCCGAATGGCCCAATTCTGCTCCGAGAACTTATGCAATCGGAGCAACCGGAGAAAACCCATGCGGGTCACGGGGAGAAGGTACAAACTCCGTACAGACAGCGCCCGTAGTCGGGATCGAACCCGGGTCCCTGGCGCTGTGAGGCAGCAACTCTACCCGCTGTGCCACCGTGCCAATTAGTTAAACTAGCCACTGGTAATTCCCAATACGCAACAGCAGGGCACATACAGCGCTAATTTTACCCAGTGCAGTGAAGGAAACTGAGGGAGAGGCCATGAGAAATAGCCCAGGGTAAAATGTATGGCACCTGTTAAAAGATGGAAACATGCAGATAGTTTTGGCGCATCAGGTTTCTCCGCAGCTGTGCGTGCTAAACAGTTAAATAGTATCCCCAGTAAACCTTTCCACCTTCTTCTCCCTTCGTTCCTACATTTATCGGTAATAACTGTCAGAGCTGACTCCATTCACAATCAGGCACAGGGAACGGCTGTCGAGTTTCGAGCTAAGTCATCTGGATGAGAAGAATCCAAAGTTGGCCCATGCCTTGCTTAATTCTATGAAGTAATCAGGACGTCTAATTCTTTCCCCGTCTTGGCCTTCTCAGTAAATCGGAGCAGCAAACTTCTTCATAGTTTGGAAAGAGCGGCCATTTTGTAAACCATCGCATTCAAAATGGAGGCTGCAAACACCACCAGTGACCTATTGTTTAAGAAGGAACTGCAGATGCTGGAAAATGGAAGGTAGACAAAAATGCTGGAGAAACTCAACGGGTGAGGCAGCATCTATGGAGCGAAGGAAATAGGCAACGTTTCGAGCCGAAACCCTTCTTGCCATAGAGGGAGTACAGAGAAGGTTCACCAGACTGATTCCTGGGATGTCAGGACTTTCATATGAAGAAAGACTGGATAGACTCGGCTTGTACTCGCTAGATTTTAGAAGATTGAGGGGGGATCTTATAGAAGCTTACAAAATTCTTAAGGGGTTGGACAGGCTAGATGCAGGAAGATTGTTCCCGATGTTGGGGAAGTCCAGAACAAGGGGTCACAGTTTAAGGATAAGGGGGAAATCTTTTAGGACCGAGATGAGAAAATCATTTTTTACACAGAGAGTGGTGAATCTGTGGAATTCTCTGCCACAGAAGGTAGTTGAGGCCAGTTCATTGGCTATATTTAAGAGGGAGTTAGATGTGGCCCTTGTGGCTAAAGGGATCAGGGGGTGTGGAGAGAAGGCAGGTACAGGATACTGAGTTGGATGATCAGCCATGATCATATTGAATGGTGGTGCAGGCTCGAAGGGCCGAATGGCCTCTACTCCTGCACCTATTGTCTATGTTTCTATGTTTCTCCAGCATTTTTGTCTACCAGTGACTTATTGTTTTGTGCTAATTCTTACAAGGAAACTGGTATTAAATGTGGTTCAAATGTTCACTATTCAATTGTTTACCC
The DNA here is from genome assembly GCF_010909765.2 of Amblyraja radiata. Taxonomy (NCBI): domain Eukaryota; kingdom Metazoa; phylum Chordata; class Chondrichthyes; order Rajiformes; family Rajidae; genus Amblyraja; species Amblyraja radiata. The sequence continues at coordinate 4,856,360 of NC_046001.1, forward strand.
TGGATACAAGGAACTGCAGATGCTGGTTTACAAAAAAAAAAAGAGCCAAAGTGAAGGAATAACTCAGCGGGTCAGGCAGCATCTCGGGAGAACATTTTTACCGATTCCCTTTTCTTAAACACCCATGCATCCCATTTGCCAATCGATGCACTTCACTGTTTCGTTTAACTTTGAGATAGAGGTGGAAACTGAATAATAAATCACTTATCCAACAGGCCCTTCAGCCCATCGAGTCCGCGTCGACCAGCGATCCCCGTGCACTAACACTATCCGACACACATTATAGGCAAATTACATTTCTACCGGAGCCAATTAACCTACAAACTCGCACGTCTTTGGAGTGTGGGAGGAAACCGGGGCACCCGGAGAAAACGGTTCACAGGAAGCACGTGCAAACTCCGTAACGGCAGCAAACGAGGTCGGGATCGAACCCGGGTCTCTGGCACCGTGAGGCAGCAGTTTTGGTCCCCTAACTTGAGGAAGGACATTCTTGCTATTGAGGGAGTGCAGCGTAGGTTTACAAGGTTAATTCCCGGGATGGCGGGACTGTCATATGCTGAGAGAATGGAGCAGCTGGGCTTGTACACTCTGGAGTTTAGAAGGATGAGAGGCAATCTCATTGAAACATATAAGATTGTTAAGGGCTTGGACACACACTAGAGGCAGGAAACATGGACCCGGTGTTGGGGGAGTCCAGAACCAGGGGCCACACACACACAGTTGAAGAATAAGGAGTAAGCCATTTAGAACGGAGACGAGGAAACACTTTTTCTCACAGAGAGTGGTGAGTCTGTGGAATCCTCTGCCTCAGAGGGCGGTGGAGGCCGGTTCACTGGATGCTTTCAAGAGAGAGCCAGATAGGGCTCCTGAAGATAGCGGAGTCAGGGGATATGGGGAGAAGGCAGGAACGGGGTACTGATTGGGGATGATCAGCCATGATCACATTGAATGGCGGTGCTGGCTGGAAGGGCCGAATGGCCTACTCCTGCACCTATTGTCTCTATTGTCGATTGTCTCTACCTGCTGTGCCACTGCAGTATATGGATACGTCACTCACCAAAGAAGCAGTAGATGATCCCAAAGAGGCAGCACATGGCACAAATGATGGATGGAATCAGCTGATATTCCCTTTCCGCTTGCAGGTCACAAGGGTGAGGGTCAGGGGCTTCCTGCCCCGTGTCCACCAGGTTTGGGTCAAACAGGGTGGAGGTCATGGCTGCCCAAGGCACACAGCAGAAGCAGCAGGAGTGTCACAGGAGTCCACCCATTCAATCTGAAAACGGCACCTCCTGCAGGGGAAAGAGACACAGCAATCAGGATCAGATCAAGCAGCAATTGTAGAAATCCAAAACATGTTTCCTTTCATTGAACCAGTGGCCGTGGAACCTCCCTGGGTTCACGCTCAGTTTAGTTTAGATATACAGCGCGGAAACGGGCCCTTCGGCCCACCGAGTCCGTGCCGACCAGCGATCACCGCACACACTAACACTACCCCACACACACACACACTATGGGGCAATGTTACCAAGTCAATTGACCTACAAACCTGAGGTAGACAAAAGTGCTGGAGAAACTCAGCGGGTGCAGCAGCATCTATGGAGCGAAGGAAATAGGCAACGTTTCGGGACGAAACCCTGAAGGAAATAGGCAACGTTCCGGGCCGAAACCCGGAAGGGTTTCGGCCCGAAACGTTGCCTATTTCCTTCGCTCCATAGATGATGCCTCACCCGCTGAGTTACTCCAGCACTTTTGTCTACCATCGATTTTCCAACATTTGCAGTTCCTTCTTAAACAATAGACCATAGACAATAGGTGCAGGAGTAGGCCATTCGGCCCTTCGAGCCAGCACCGCCATTCAATGTGATCATGGCTGATCATCCCCAATCAGTACCCCGTTCCTGCCTTCTCCCCACATCCCCTGACTCCGCTATCTTTAAGAGATTTAAGAGAAACATTTTGACCTACAGACCTGCACGTCTTTTGGGAGTGTGGGAGGAAACCGGAGCGACCGGGGACGAAACTCACGCGGGTCACGGGGAGAACGTGCAAACTCCGTACGGACAGCGCCCGTAGTCAGGATGGAACCCGGGTCTCTGGCGCGGTGAGGCGGCAACTCTACCCGCTGCGACACCGTTGCCAGCCGCTGAACACCGAACCCCCTCAAAGTCTAACCTTCGCGAGAAAGGTTACCGAAAGAACTAGACGTTGGAAATGAACTGGGTCACAGGCTGGTAAACAAATCTAATTCCACAATTAGCAGCCCATGTTCAAAACTTTAATTCCCAATATTAGGAATGGGATTATGGACATGAAGCGTTTGCTAGACAACAGACATATTGACAGAGTCTCAGAATTAGGTCAGTGCAGTGAGTAAATAATGCCAGCGCTATGAAAGCCTGTCACCATGGTAACCCCGGCCTAACCCAGAACAGAGTCCTCTCAATCCTACACGACCCTTTCTGCCACCACCCTAACGGTTCTGATGGAGGATTGGTCATGCAAAACCTTCGCTCTCTTTCTCATTCCGCAGATGCTGCCCGACCTGCCGAGTATTTACTGTTTTCAGTTCAGATTTCCAGCACCTGCAGTTTGTTCATGTTTAGTTCAGAGATACACTGCGGAAACAGGCCCTTCGGCCCGACGAGTCCGCGCCGACCAGCGATCCCCGCACGCTAACACTGTCCCACACACACTAGGGACAATTTTACATTTACGCCAAGCCCATTAACCTACAAACCTGCACGTCTTTGGAGTGTGGGAGGAAACCGGAGCACTCGGAGAAAACCCACGCGGGTCACGGGGAGAACGTGCAAACTCCGCACAGACAGCACCCGTGGTCAGGATGGAACCCGGGTCTCTGGCGCTGTGAGGCAGCAACTCTCCCGTGCCGCCCCAGTCTTGTACGCATTTTAATAGATGCTCAGGCGAGCCACACTTTAATGCAATGTTGCATTATTTTAACTGCGATTATTTTGGGGTGGCACAGTGGTAGAGTTGCTGCCTCACAGCACCAGAGACCCGGGTTCGAACCTGACTACGGGCGCTGTCTGCACGGAGTTTGCACGTTCTCCCAGTGACCTGCGTGGGTTATCTCTGGGAGCTCCGGTCTCCTCCCACACTCCAAGTACGTGCGGGTTTGAAGGTTAATTGTCTTGGTATAAATGTAAATTGCCCCTCGTGAGCGTAGGATAGTGTTAGTGTGCGGGGATCGCTGGTCGGCACCGACTCGATGGGCCGAAGGGCCTGTTTCCGCGCTGTATCTCTAAACAAAACTCAAGTTTGTACAAAGTCTACATGATAGCGCCTTCAGCGACTGTGCAAATCTTTCCACAGTTTGATGGATTTGGACAACAGGGGCTGCCCGACTGCATTCCACTGATATATATTCTCACGCAAAGGATCGCTGCTTGTTCCCAAAGCCCTTCCAGCCACACCAACACCGACACATGAAATTAGCTGACATTCTCAAATTCCATAGCGCGGGATCACAGCTTCCATGACTTTTAAACGCTCCATTCATCGACCACCAATTAAACATGCTGCCAGAGCGCCTCACATCTTCTCAATGCCTTCATTCAAAACAAAAGACAAAGAGCTCCCCCCCCACCCCCCGCCCCCCCCCCAAAAAAAGAAATTTCATTGGAATTAAATTCGGCAAGTGAATACCAAATAAGGGGAGGCACAGTGGCGCAGCGCCTCACAGCGCCGAAGACCCGGGTTCCATCCTGACCACGGGGTTTGTGCGTCTTTTTCCCCGTGGGTTTTCTCCGGGATCTCCGGTTTCCTCCCACACTCCAAAGACGTGCAAGTATGTAGGTTCATTGGCTTGGTATATTTATTTATTGCTCATATTCTATGTCGCTCTTCTAGGGAGATGCTAACTGCCTTTCGTCGTCTCTGTACTGTACACTGCGCAATGTCAATAAAGTTTGAATCTGAATCTGAATCTGTAAGTGTAAATTGTCCCGTGTGCGTGTGTGTGTGTGTGTGTGTGTGTGTGTGTGTGTGTGTGTGTGTGTGTGTGTGTGTGTTCTCTCCCCGTGACTCGGTGGGCCGAAGGGCCTGATCCCACGCTGTGTCTCTAAAGTAAACTCAGTGTGGAGTTGTTGTTTTCAAATGGCTGGGTCCCGTTTACAAATCCTAACTCGCAGTAAGGGTTGTAAATTGTGTCGAAACAGTTTGGGATGAAACCTTCTCCCCCGGAGGTGGGGCTTGGCACGACGACTCTGTTGAACAGAGGCCAGGTGCACATTCAATCCATTCTTCCCTGCATGGTTTGGTCACGATCCAACCTCCACGTGTACAGTGCACACACGTGCGCTGAGCACTGGAATTAAATTCTGGGTCCAGGAAGCAGTCCAGTACACAAGTCCCTGACAAGCACAGAGCCGTCTCGCCCCGATGGGTCTACTAGTGCACAAACTTTGTTTAAGAAGGAAATGCAGATGCTGGAAAATCGAAGGTGGACAAAAGTGCTGGAGAAACTCAGCGGGTGCGGCAGCATCTATGGAGCGAAGGAAATAGGCAACGTTTCGGGACGAAACCCTTCCGGGTTTCGGCCCGAAACGTTGCCTATTTCCTTCAAGGTTTCGGCCCGAAACGTTGCCTGTTTCCTTCGCTCCATAGATGCTGCTGCACCCGCTGAGTTTCTCCAGCACTTTTGTCTACCTAGTGCACGCACTTTATTGAGTTTAGTTCAGAGAGAAACAACGCGGAAACAGGCCCTTCGGCCCACTGGGTCCGCGCCGACCAGCGGTCCCCGCGCACTAACGCTATCCTACACACACGCACACACACACACACACACACACACACACACACACACACACACACACACACACACACACACACACACACACACACACACACACACACACACACACACACACACACAGCCACAGCTCCCCTTGTGCCCAGCCTGATGCCAATCCCTCAGCCAACATTAGTGAAGGCGGCACAGTGGCGCAGCGGGTGGAGCTGCTGCCTCACAGCGCCAGAGACCCGGGTTCGATCCTGACTACCGGTGCTGTCTGTACAGAGTTTGTACGTTCTCCCCGTGACCTGCGTGGGTTTTCTCCGGGTGCTCCGGTTTCCTCCCACACTCCAAAGACGTGCGGGTTGGTAGTTCAATTGGCTTCAGTAAAGATAATAAATGATCCCTAGTTTAGTTTAGTTTATAGATACAGCGCGGAAACAGGCCCTTCGGCCCACCGAGTCCGCGCTGACCAGCGATCCCCGCACACTAACACTATCCTACACCCACTAGGGACAATGTTTACATTTATACCAAGCCAATTAACTTACAAACCTGTACGTCTTTGGAGTGTGGGAGGAAATCGAAGATCTCGGAGACCTGACCTGAAACGCAGGTCATGGAGAGAACGTACGAACTCCGTACAGACAGCACCCATGGTCGGGATCGAACCCGGGTCTCCGGCGCTGCATTCGCTGTAAGGCAGCATCTCAACCGCTGCGCCACCGTGACTGGTAGTGTAGGATAGACAATAGACGCAGGAGGAGGCCATTCGGCCCTTCGAGCCAGCACCACCATTCAATGTGATCATGGCTGATCATCCCCAATCAGTACCCCGTTCCTGCCTTCTCTCCATATCCCTTAACTCCGCTATCCCTAAGAGCCCTATCTAGCTCTCTCTTGAAAGCATCCAGAGAACCTGCCTCCGTTTCCCTCTGAGGCAGAGAATTCCACACTCACCACTCTCTGTGAGAAAAAGTGTTTCCTCGTCTCCGTTCTAAATGGCTTACCCCTTCATCTTAAACTGTGGCCCCTGGTTCTGGACTCCCCGAACATCGGGAACATGTTTACTGCCTCTAGCGTGTCCAAACCCTTAATAATCTTATATGTTCCCCTCTAAATGTGTTGGATAGTGCTGGTGTACGGGGTGATGGCTTGGCGCTTGGCGCAGACTCGGTGGGGCCAAAGGTCGCTGTAACTCCAAAGTCTAAAAAAAATTCAGACAGGATAAAAGAAGTCTCTGTCCCAGAGGAATTTCCCAGATGTCGCTCACGAGTCAGGCTCAATATTCAACAGAACGGATAAATGGACATTGGAATTCTTCCCGATCATGGAGTCTCTGTTTGTTTCAGAAACCTGGCGCCTACAACAAGGCGCGGACAGGGGGCCACATGTTTAACACGGAGCCGCTGAACGCAGTCAGTCCCGCTACACCTTGAGGTCTGACATCGTTCTGCATCTCGGAGTTAAACATGTAAATCAACTCAAACTCACTTGCTATTCATTCACGTTCAATGCAATGTCTCACCCACTTGTCCCCTTCTTAAAAGGACCCATCTACACTGGTCCCACCTGCCCACGTTTGGCCCATATCCCTCCAAACCTGTACCTATCTTAATGTGTACTAGTCCCAGCCTCAACTACCTCCTCTGGCAGCTCGTTCCATACGCCCAACTTTGTGTGAAAAAGCTACTCCTCAGCACTATTAAATCTTTCCCCCCTCACCTTAAACCTATGTCCTCTGGTCCTCGATTCCCCTACTCTGGGCAAGAGATCTACCCGATCTATTCCTCTCATGATTTTGTACACCTCTATAAGATCATCCCTCATCCTCCTGCGCTCCATGGAATAGAGTCCCAGCCTGCTCAACCTCTCCCTGTAGCTCGCACCCTCGGGTCCTGGCAACATCCTCGTGAATCTTCTCTGCAGATTGAGACAGGTACAAACTCGACATTTAAGAAACATTTCGACAGGTACATGGATCGGACGGGTTTGGAGGGATGTGGGTCAAATGCGTGCAGGTGGGAACTCCTGTAGATGGGGCATGTTGGCTGGCGTGGGCTGAAGGGCCTGTATTCCGCTCTGTATACGACTCCATCCCCGTTTCTCTCTCCACAGTTGCTGCCTGACCGGCTGAGTGTTTCCGGCATGCATTTTATCTCGGGTTTCCAGCAGCTGCCCGATGACTTCCCTCGACGTCTCTCCTGACCGAGGGCAATTTGTCCATGTTACGAGACAGTGTCTGAGACACTGCCCACAAACGACTGGTTGGGAGCCCGTCCATGAAAACAGACACTCCTAAACATCAAGGCCATCTCGGTCGCAGATTCCAGACGAATGGAATGAACCGCCAAGGATTAAGATGCATCGAACATACCATCAGGATGCCAATTGCTACTGAGCTGTAAATAACACGAGTAGTCTATAATAAACGCAACCCCTGCACAGCGGAGACAGCAGTGATTTAAAAAAAGGCATCATGAACAAATAGCTCATGAGCGCTGGGACGAAGCATGCCAAAGAATATTTAAATCTTGCAGAAATCGCAGAGAATTGTGGACAGTTGCAGCCCGGACCATCACACACACACAAACCAGCCTCCCTTCCATTGACTCCATCTACACCTCACGCTGCCTCGGCAAGGCCAGCAACATCATCAAGGACCAGTCTCACCCCGGTCACTCACTCTTCTCCCCTCTCCCATCAGGCAAGAGGTACAGAAGTGTGAAAACAAACGCACACCTCCAGATTCAGGGACAGTTTCTTCCCAGCTGTTATCAGGCAACTGAACCATCCTACCACAACCAGAGAGCAGCGCTGAACTACTATCTACCTCACTGGTGACCCTCGGACTATCCTTGTTCGGACTTTATCTTGTACTAAACGTGATTCATGTTATTCCCTTTATCCTGTATCTGTACACTGTGGACGGCTTCATTGTAATCATGTGTTGTCTTCCCGCTGACTGGTTAGCATGCAACAAAAGCTTTTCACTGTACCTCGGTACACGGGACAATAAACTCAACTAGACTAAACCAAATCAGAACTAATGCAAGCTCAAACTCATTAGGGCTACAGATGGACACAAATTGCTGGAGTAACTCAGCGGGTTAGGCAGCATCTGTGGAGAACATGGATAGGTGACGTTTCACAGAGTGCTGGAGTAACTCAGCAGGTCAGGCAGCATCTGTGGAGAACATGGATAGGTGACGTTTCACAGAGTGCTGGAGTAACTCAGCGGGTCAGGCAGCATCTGTGGAGAACATGGATAGGTGACGTTTCACAAAGTGCTGGAGTAACTCAGCGGGTCAGGCAGCATCTGTGGAGAACATGGATAGGTGACGTTTCACAGAGTGCTGGAGTAACTCAGCGGGTCAGGCTGCATCTGTGGAGAACATGGATAGGTGACGTTTCACACAGTGCTGGAGTAACTCAGCTGGTCAGGCAGCATCTGTGGAGAACATGGATAGGTGACGTTTCACAGAGTGCTGGAGTAACTCAGCGGGTCAGGCAGCATCTGTGGAGAACATGGATAGGTGACGTTTCACAGAGTGCTGGAGTAACTCAGCGGGTCAGGCAGCATCTGTGGAGAACATGGATAGGTGACGTTTCACAGAGTGCTGGAGTAACTCAGCCGGTCAGGCAGCATCTGTGGAGAACATGGATAGGTGACATTTCGGGTCGGGACCTTTCTTCAACTGAAAATCTGGGGTGGTGGGTTGGGGGGGGGGGGGGAGGGAGTGATGAGCTTGAGGTGACAAAAGACCAGGACAAATGAAAGTGGCAACAAATGGTTGGCTCACTGTCAGCTCGGGGAAGGTGTGATCTCAAGAGAGAAACAATATGGAGAATTGTGGAGGTGGTAAACTGACTAGGGAGGGGGGTTGGGGGAGGGGGGAGGGGGGAGGGAGTGGAAGTCGATGTTAGCTCAAATTAGACAAATCAACGTTCATACCACTGGTTTGCAAGCCACCATGAGGTGCTGTTCCTCCAGTTTTGTGTGTGTCCCAACGCACCCATACCAACAAACATGCCCCGTCTACACTAGTCCCACCTGCCCGCGTTTGGCCCACATCCCTCCAAACCTGTCCACTTGCCTATTAAAGGCTGTTATAGTACCTGCCTCGACTACCTCCCCTGGCAGCTCGTTCCTTACACCCACCACCCTCTGGGTGAAAAGGTTGCCCTTCTGGTTCCTATAGGACACATGCAGAAAACTCTTTTACACAATCACAATAAACTTGTTCAAACTGGTTTACTTACAGAAGAGAGAAGACACAAGGAACTGCAGTCTGTCTGTCTGAAGAAGGGTTTCGGCCCGAAACGTCGCCTATTTCCTTCGCTCCATAGATGCTGCTGCACCCGCTGAGTTTCTCCAGCATTTTTGTGTGCCAAGGAACTGCAGATGCTGGCTTATATCAAAGATAGACACAAAGTGCTGGAGTAACTCAGCGGGCCAGGAAACATCTCTGGAGGGAAAGGAATAGGTGACGTTTCGGGTCAGGCAAGTGGCCTTCTTCAGATCTGCATTACAAAGAGAATTTACTTTCAAAAACTTACAAAAGCGAACTTGGACCTTTACTTAAAACTGGAGCAGACTCAGGGCGGCCACGGTGGCACAGTGGTAGAGTTGCTGCCTCACAGCGCCAGAGACCTAGGTTCCATCCTGACTGTATGGAGTTTGTACGTTCTCCCCGTGACCTTGTGGGTTTTCCCCGGGTGCTCCGGTTTCCTTCCACATCCCAAAGATGGTGAATTGACTTTGGTAGAATTGTATATTGTCACAGAGTGGTACAGTGTGGGAAACGGGCCCTTCAGCCCAACTTGCCCACACCGGCCAACACGACCCATCTACACAAGTCCCACCTGCCCGCGTTTGGCCCATATCCCTGTCTAATTGCTCCTTAAATAGTCCCAGCCTCAACTACCTCCTCTGGCAGCTCGTTCCATACACTCACCAGTCAGAACCAGGAGCTGGTGGATCTTATTGAAACATATAAGATTGTTGAGGGTTTGGACATGCTAGAGGCAGGAAATATGTTCCCAATGTTGGAACCAGGGGCCACACACACACAGTTTAAGAATAAGGGGTAAGCAATTTAGAACGGAGACGAGGAAACCCTTTTTCTCACAGAGAGTTGTGAGTCTGTGGAATTCTCTGCCTCAGAGGGCGGTGGAGGCAGGTTCTCTGGTTTCAAGAGAGAGCTAGATAGGCCTCTTTAAAATAGCGGTCAGGGGGATATGGGGAGAAGGCAGGAACGGGGTAGTGATTGGGGATGATCAGCCATGATCACATTGAATGGTGGTGCTGGCTCGAAGGGCCGAATGGCCTCCTCCTGCACCTATTGTCTATTGTCTATTGTCTTTGGATGAAAATGTTACTCCTCAGATTCCTATCAGACAGTAATGGGCCCAGCACCGAACCCTGAGGCACACCACTAGACACAGGCCTCTAGTCCGAGAAGCAACCTTCCACCATCACCCTCTGCTTCCTTCCATGGAGCCAATTTTCTAACCATTCAGCTATCTCTCCTTGGATCCCATGCGATCTAACCTTCCAGAGCAGCCTACCATGCAGAACCTTGTCGAATGCTTTGCTGAAATAACTGTCCCTAGTGTGTAGGATAGTACAGGTGGGAGAATTTACCATTTTTTAAAAAGAAATTTTAATTATTACAAATGACACAACTATTAGAATTTTTGAAACATTTAAATGAGGTGGTCCAGTGCCTAAAAGGTGTGAGATAAGGAGAGAGGACTTGTGAATTGTGAAGCTGGAGGAAGGAAAGGGAGGGGGAAGGTGGGGATTCTGTGGGCCGAATGGCCTGTTCCCGCGTTGTATCTCTGCAGTCTAAAATGTGTAGGATAGTGCTAGTGTGTACGGGGTGATCGCTGGTCAGCACGGATTCGATGGGCTGAAGGGCCTGGTACTGTGATGTGTGTCTCTCCACTGGAGAGCCCCACTCTGTAGGAGAGTCTTTGGAGACTCTCAGACTATCCTTGATCGGACCTAGGTGGCTTTACCTTGCACCGAACGTTATTCCCTGATCATGTACGCGCAATGCGGGCCGAATGGTCGCCAACTCTCGCGCGACCATTCAGAACCGACACTCACCCCACCCCCTCAAGTCCCACTACTCTGTGGAGCTGGGGGGGGGGGAAGCCTCGTTGGGTTCCCCTCCTCCTACCCCCAACATTGGCTGGACATCCCAACCACGACAGACTCTGGACACTAGATTCAAGATTCAAGAGAGTTTATTGTCATGTGTCCCAGATAGGACAATGAAACTCTTGCTTTGCTTCAGCACCACAGAATATAGTAGACATAAATACAGGGTAGACAAAAGTGCTGGAGAAACTCAGCGGGTGCAGCAGCATCTATGGAGCGAAGGAAATAGGCAACGTTTCGGGCCGAAACCCTTCTTCAGACTGATGTAGGGTGGGGGGGGGAGAAGAAAGGAAAATGGAAGAGGTGGAGCCCAAGGGCTGAGGGAGAGCTGAGAAGGGGAGGAGACAGCAAGGGCTACCGGAAATTGGAGAATTCAATGTTTCTGCCGCTAGGGTGCAGACTGCCCTATGAGGTGCTGCTTCTCCAGGCATAAATACAGAACAGATCAGTGTGTCCATATACCATTAAATATATATATACACACACACACATAAATAAGCAGATAAAGTGCAATAAGCTATTAAAAAGTTCAGATTATTGTTTGAGTTGAGTTTAATAGCCTGATGGCTGTGGGGAAGTAACTATTCCTCAACCTGGATGTACCAGATTTCAGGCTCCTGTGCCTTCTACCTGAAGGTAGCGGGGAGATGAGTGTGTGGCCAGGATGGTGTGGGTCCTTGATGATGCTGCCAGCCTTTTTGAGGCAGCGACTGCGATAGATCCCCTCGATGGTGGGGAGGTCAGAGCCGATGATGGACTGGGCAGTGGTCACAACTTTCTGCATCCTTTTCCGCTCCCGGGCACTCAAGTTGCCGAACCAAGCCACGATATACCGGTCAGCATGGTGGCTTGGTTCGGCAACTTTGCAAAACTAGCAAAGCAAGCAGCACTATGAGGGGCCTTTGTTGAGGGGACTGTATTCCATTCGTCAGCGCTGGCTCCAAACCACAGCAGCTCAGTTCAATACCCATTTCTAAAGACCCTTGCCTTATTTATAGTCTTTGAAAGATGCTCCTGAATGAAGCAGTGTTTACTGAAACATTTTGTTGAGCTGTCCACATTCTGCCCAAAGTCAGGTTGCATTTGAAGTTTGCCAATTGATATTGATGAGTAAATGAATAGTCCAAAGTTTTTGGACTACAGTCACCATTTGGAGAGCAGATGCCAAGTGTGCAATCTAGCTAGGTGGTAGTAATATATTTGCTCAGGTAACAGCCTGGTTTTGAGGAGATACAAGGAACTGCAGATGCTGGTTTATGCTACACACAAAAAAAAAGACACAAAGTGCTGGAGTAACTCAGCGGGTCAGGCAGCATCTGTGTAGAACGTGGATAGGTGACGTTTCACAGAGTGCTGGAGTAACTCAGCGGGTCAGGCAGCATCTGTGGAGAACATGGATAGGTGACGTTTCACAGAGTGCTGGAGTAACTCAGCGGGTCAGGCAGCATCTGTGGAGAACATGGATAGGTGACGTTTCACAGAGTGCTGGAGTAACTCAGCGGGTCAGGCAGCATCTGTGGAGAACATGGATAGGTGACGATTCGGGCCGGGACCCTTCTTCGGACTGATTGTGCTGGAGGGTGGGTGAGCAGAGCTGGAAGGGAGAAGGGGGCAAGACAAAGCCTGGTGAGCGATAGGTGGATACAGGCCAGGGGGAGGGGCTTGATAGGTTGATGATTGGACAAAGGCCAGTTGAGAGTTGTTGTTTAGTTGAGTTTAGTTTAGAGATATAGCGCGGAAACAGGCCCTTCAGCCCACCGAGTACGTGCCGACCAGCGATCCCCGCACATTAGCACCATCCTACACACACTGGTGACTATGTTACACATACACCAAGCCAATTAACCTACAAACCTGTACGTAATGGAGTGCGGGAGGAAACCGGAGCTCCCGGGGAAAACCCACGTGGGTCAATAAACAATAGACAATAGGTGCAGGAGTAGGCCATTCGGCCCTTCGAGCCAGCACCGCCATTCAATGTGATCATGGCTGATCATCCTCAATCAGTACCCCGTTCCTGCCCTCTCCCCATATCCCCTGACTCCGCTATTTTTAAGAGCCCTATCTAGCTCTCTCTTGAAAGTATCCAGAGAACCGGCCTCCACCGCCCTCTGAGGCAGAGAATTCCACTGACTCACCACTCTCTGTGAGAAAAAGTGTTTCCTCATCTCCGTTCTAAATGGCTTACTCCTTATTCTTAAACTGTGGCCCCTGGTTCTGGACTCCCCCAACATCGGGAACATGTTTCCTGCCTCTAGCATGTCCAAGCCCTTAACAATCTTATATGTTTCAATGAGATGCCCTCTCATCCTTCTAAACTCCAGAGTGTACAAGCCCAGCTGCTCCACGCTCTCCGCATATGACAGTCCCGCCATCCCGGGAATTAACCTTGTAAACCTACGCTGGGCTCCCTCAATAGCAAGAACGTCCTTCCTCAAATTAGGGTCACGGGGAGAACGTACAAACACCGTACAAGCGGCAGCCGTGGTCGGGATGGAACCCGGGTCTCTGGCGCTGTGAGGCAGCAGCTCTACCCGCTGCACCACCGTGCCGCCCCCTAGTCTCCAGCCCTGTCAACCAATCGGTTTGGTCTCCTGTTACCAGGAGCTGAGCTCACTCTGGGCGGCAACAAAGAAGGAGATTTTTTTTTAAAAAACTCGCAACGCTTTTGTCCCCGCATTGGAGGGTCATTAGCTCCACTCTCTGCTGACCTCAAAGCCTTCTCATTTGCATCCGCACAAGGAGACTCTGTTGGAGGGACAATAGGCGCTGTGAATCAGGGAACAACAGCCAAGTCCAAGTGGGTCACTCACGCTGCTCCAAAGACTCGGTTTCTCCAGGCTCCCACTCGCTTGTCCCCAACTAATACTCATCCACCCTTTCCTTCCCGACGTTCCTCTCCCTCACGCAAGGCATCGATTCCGCGCTGTGCTGCCGGCTTGCGTGGGAACCACTCCTGTCCCGCTGAGCACGGTCAACTTGGACCAGGAGAAAGGCCTTTGACAAGACATCGCACGCGTCCAAGATGGACGTGCTCTAAAAAAATGGTTGGCAATAGACAATATGCAATAGGTGCAGGAGGAGGCCATTCGGCCCCTCGAGCCAGCACCACCATTCACTGTGATCATGGCTGAGAGGACCAATCAGCTGATCTCAAGATTTTTTAAACATTCATAACTTTTTTATTTTTCGTCGATCTGACTGCTTCAGCCGAGGAGGACTGTGAGTAAGATGGCCAAAAATCATAGCGATATATGGTAGCGTTTTTTCTAAAATCAATATAAAGTGCAGACAGGAAGTGGTCAAGATAGACAATAGACAATAGGTACAGGAGTAGGCCATTCGGCCCACCGAGCCAGCACCGCCATTCAATGTGATCATGGCTGATCATCCCCAATCAGTACCCCGTTCCTGCCTTCTCCCCATATCCCCTGACTCCGCTATCTTTACGAGCCCTATTCTCTGCCTCAGACACACTAGAGGCAGGAAACATGTTCCCAACGTTGGGGGAGTCCAGAACCAGGGGCCACAGTTTAAGAATAAGGGGTAAGCCATTTAGAACGGAGACGAGGAAACACTTTTTCTCACAGAGAGTGGCGAGTCTGTGGAATTCTCTGCCTCACAGGGCGGTGGAGGCAGGTTCTCTGGATGCTTTCAAGAGAGAGCTAGATAGGGCTCTTAAAGATAGCGGAGTCAGGGGATATGGGGAGAAGGCAGGAACGGGGAACTGATTGGGGATGATCAGCCATGATCACATTGAATGGCGGTGCTGGCTCGAAGGGCCGAATGGCCTACTCCTGCACCTATTGTCTATTGTCACTGTATTCTGCTAAACCTGTCCCAGCCATGTACCTGCCCAAATGTCTCTTAAACGGGGAGTCACACTTAAACTAGTGTGATAGTCCCTGCCTCAACTACCTCTTCCGACAGCTCGTTCCACACACCCACCACCCTCCGAGTTAAAATGCTGCCCCTTCAGTAACTCTTTCCCCCCTCACCTTAAACTCATGCCCACTGGTTCTTGATTCCCCTACTCTGGGTAAAACCCAAATAGTCTTGCTAAAGGATCTTTGGTTTCAGCGGCAGGTACTGTTATCTGGAGAGAGCAGCTACATCCTGTTTATCTTGCTGCTTGCTTCCATCCCTGCCCCCCGCGCCACTCCTCCCGGAGACAGGGCTTCTTCGGCTGAGATTTACGAAGGGGACCTGGGGGCGAGTAGTCAGAGTGAACTCCGAGCCTTCGACCGCCGCTTGTAAAAATCACAGAGAGCAAAGATACTTTGAGCGACAGGATCGCCAACGCTGAAACTAGGAAGTGTCCAACTTAAGGGGAACAACTAAACGCTGTCTCTGTCGACGTTTAGTTTCGAGATACAGCACGGAAACAGGCCCTTCGGCCCACCGAGTCCGTGCCGACCAGCGATCCCCTGCACACCAACACTATCCCACACACACACACACACTAGGGACAATTTACAATTTTCACCAAATCCAATTCACCTACAAACCTGCACGTCTTTGGAGTGGGGGAGGAAACCCACGCGGTCACAGGGAGAACGTGCAAACTCCGTGCAGTCAGCAGGAGACTCGCAGTCAGGATCAAACTCCTGCCACACAGCACCAGAAACCCGGGCTTGATCCTGACAACGGGTGCTGTCTGTACGGAGTTTGTACGTTCTCCCCGTGATCTGCGTGGGTTTTCTCCGGGTGCTCCGGTTTCCTCCCACATCCCAAAGACGTACAGGTTTGGAGGTTAATTGGCCCTCTGTACTTTGTGTAGTGGAGTGGATGTGAAAGTGGGATAATATAGAACTAGTGTGAACAGGTGATCGATGGTCAGCATGGACAAGGTGGGCCGAAGGGCCTGTTGCCATGCTGTATCTCTGAACTAAAACCTTTCTACACAGATGGCAGAGAGAGGAGAGGGGAGAGGGGAGAGGGGAGAGGGGAGAGAGAGGAGGGAGGGAGGAGAGACAGAGAGAGAGACAGAGAGAGAGTGAGACAGAGAGAGACAGAGAGAGACAGACACTTGCTGGAGACAATCTTTCAGAATGACAGGCCGCTGCTATCAAATTAAACCAAGGACTTAAAGGAACTCCTGGAGGTTAAAACTAATTTGTGGAGTGTGGCAGGAAAGAGCCCCTGTATTAGCAGCAGGAGGTCAGTAGTGTAAGTGATTGGTGGTTTATGCAGATACAGGCCAGAACTACCATAGGGGCTGATATTTACTTTGAAAGTCGCTGCACTGCACTAGCGCCTGCAGCCTCCTCAGAAAAACGAGTTCAGCGTTCAAGGGGCAGTCGTTTATTGTGGAGCAGGCAGCATGGAAGCAGCGGGACTGTTCTGTACAGGCCCCATCAGAGGGGGGGCAACGAGTGCCATTTGGCATAGGCCTCAAGCCTGTCTGCTTCAAAGGGATCTTGGTTTGGGAGCCTCTAAAATGGAGGGGCCTCTGCTTGATCTTGGTTTGGGGGCCTCTAATTCATCTATAGGCCTCAGTTCACCTACGAGAGGGCCTGGTTCCGTGTTCCATTCAGCCCTTATTCTACGATGCTTCATCAGTAAAACCCGTTTCACTACGCGATGAGGTCCACCACTGATTTTCCGGCACCCTTTGGTTCCAGAGGCTTTCCGGATTCTCCGCTCGGACCCACAGAGGTCACGGCCTCCGAGAGGAGTCCAACGGTACCGGAACATTCCGCCGAGGCCCTGAGGGGACAGATTCGACCCGCCGATTGGCCGCGGATGGGGGGGGGGGGGGGGATTTCAAGTGCCCTCTCAGAATTTTGTCCAGATTAAAGAAGGGGCCAGAACAACAGTTGCCGGATAATCGGTGGTGGACTTGAAGTATTAGTTTAGTTTAGAGATGCAGCGCGGAGACAGGCCCTTCGGCCCACTGAGTCCATGCCAACCCCAAACATCGCCACTCCATGTTCACCACAGATGCTGCCTGACCCGTTGAGTTACTCCAGCACTCTGTGAAATGTCACCTATCCATGTTCTCCACAGATGCTGCCTGACCCGCTGAGTTACTCCAGCACTCTGTGAAACGTCACCTATCCGTGTTCTCCACAGATGCTGCCTGACCCGCTGAGTTACTCCAGCACTCTGTGAAACGTCACCTGCCCATGTTCACCACAGATGCTGCCTGACCCGCTGAGTTACTCCAGCACTCTGTGAAACGTCACCTATCCATGTTCTGCACAGATGGTGCCTGACCCGCTGAGTTACTCCAGCACTCTGTGAAACGTCACCTATCCATGTTCTCCACAGATGCTGCCTGACCCGCTGAGTTACTCCAGCACTCTGTGAAACGTCACCTATCCGTGTTCTCCACAGATGCTGCCTGACCCGCTGAGCTACTCCAGCACTCTGTGAAACGTCACCTGCCCATGTTCACCACAGATGCTGCCTGACCCGCTGAGTTACTCCAGCACTCTGTGAAACGTCACCTATCCATGTTCTCCACAGATGCTGCCTGACCCGCTGAGTTACTCCAGCACTCTGTGAAACGTCACCTATCCATGTTCCCCACAGATGCTGCCTGACCCGCTGAGTTACTCCAGCACTTTGCGTCTTCCCCCCCCCCCCCCTCGTAAACCAGCACCTGCAGTTCCTCGCATCTGCACAACCACCAATGGCCAGCACGTTGACTGACCCGAGAATACGGTCATAAGTGATAGGAGTAGAATGAGGCCATTCGGCCCATCGAGTCTACTCGGCCGTTCAATCGTGGCTGATCTATCTTTCCCTCGTAACCCCATTCTCCTGCCTTCTCCCCATAACCCCTGACACCCGTACTAATCTATCTCTGCCTTAAACGTATCCACTGACTTGGCCTCCACAGCCGTCTGTGGCAAGGAATCCCGAATCGGGGCCAAAATTCCATTGAGAAACACAGCATACAATAAATGGAGCCACATTGCAGGCAGCAGATGGCCAGGGAGACGACAATCCCAGAGAGACGAACAGATGCCCGGCAAATTTGACACTTAGCATTTGGTGGGAACTCAGCACAAATTGACTGTGGAGATAACACATACAGCAGGCCCAATGTCGTAACCCGATCTCCAGGTGAACAAGCCTTAGGCAACACATGGAGGCTGAGTACATTATAGCTCATTGTCACGCCTACCGAGGTAGGGTGAAAAGCCTTTTGTTGCGTGCGATCCAACCAGCCGAAAGACAATACACAATTACAATCGTGCCGTCCACTGTGTGCTCGCTGGAGTTTAGAAGGATGAGTGGGGGGGACCTCATTGAAACGTACAGAATAGTGAAAGGCCTGGATAGAGTGGATGTGGAGAGTTTAAGAAGGAACTGCAGATGCTGGAAAATCGAAGGTAGACAAAAGTTCAGCCCCTCAATCGCAAAGCACGGTGCAATTAGCTTGCATGGTGGCGTAGTGGTAGAGTAGCTGCCCCACAGCGCCAGAGACACCTCCTGTCTGTACATTCTCCCCGTGACCGTGTGGGTTTTCTCTGGGTTCTCCGGTTTCCTCCCACACTCCAAAGGTATACAGGTCTGTAAGTTGATTGGCTTTGGTAAAGATTGTAAATTGTCCCAAGACATAGACCTAGACATAGCAAATAGGTGCAGGAGTAGGCCATTCGGCCCTTCGAGCCTGCACCGCCATTCGATATGATCATGGCTGATTATCCAACTCAGTATCCCGTACCTGCCTTCTCTCCATACCCCCTGATCCCTTTAGCCACAAGGGCCACATCTAACTCCCTCTTAAATATAGCCAATGAACTGGCCTCAACTACCTTCTGTGGCAGAGAATTCCACAGATTCACCACTCTCTGTGTAAAAAATGATTTTCTTATCTCGGTCCTAAAAGACTTCCCCCTTATCCTTAAACTGTGTGACCCCTTGTTCTGGACTTCCCCACCATCGGGAACAATCTTCTTGCATTTAGCCTGTCCAACCCCTTAAGAATGTTGTAAGTTTCTATAAGATCCCCCCCTCAATCCTTAAACTGTGACCCCTAGTTCTGGAACAAGCCCTTAGGCAGTGCGAGTGTGCGGGGATCGCTGGTCGGCACGGACTCGGTGGGCCGAAGGGCCTGTGGGCCTGTTTCCGCGCTGTATCTCTAAAACTAAACACAAGGGGAACACCGACATCCGTGAAGAATGAGCTGATGTGTGTGTGGCCCAGAGAGATGCAGGTTGGGCAACGGTGACATTCACTGACGAGGAGCGTGGATCGGGCAGGGGAGGAGGGAACGCCAGCCGTGATGGGGTGGGGAACTAATAAACAGTGGCAGGCGGACAAAGGAAGATGAGAATAGGGGACAATTAGAGAGAGAGGACATGGGGAGATGTTGAAGGAGGTTTGAATGGTTATATTGGAGGGGGGGGGGGGGGGAGATTGCTCACAGGCAGACAGGGAGGAAGGGGGAGGGGATGCTGGCTTCAATGTCCCAGCATTGCAAAGGTTAGACAGTGTTAGTTAGGCCCAGGGCATTCCTACAGACCAGAAACCTGCTCCGTCCGATAGATGATACAACGTTACCCCACACTTTATAACATTAGCCACACATTACACAGACAAAAGGCTCGAAACAGTCACGTTACTTCGAAGGCCCGAAACGTCACCCATTCCTTCTCTGCAGAGATGCTGCCCGTCCCGCTGAGTTACTCCAGCATTTTGTGTCTACCTTCGGTGTAAACCAGTATCAAGAGTTCCTGCTTACGCATTCAGTCTCACTGCTTCACTCGAGTGACACAAAGCGCTGGAGTAACTCAACGGGTCAGGCAGCATCTCTGGAGAAAAGGAATAGATTAGTTTAGCTTTGAGATACAGCGCGGAAACAGGCCCTTCGGCCCACCAAGTCTGTGCCGACCAGCCATCCCCGCACACTAACACTATCCTACACACACCAGGGACAATTTACAATTATACCAAGCCAATTAACCTACATAGAAACATAGACAATAGGTGCAGGAGTAGAGGCCATTCGGCCCTTCGAGCCTGCACCGCCATTCAATATGATCATGGCTGATCATCCAACTCAGTATCCTGTACCTGCCTTCTCTCCATACCCCCTGATCCCTTTAGCCACAAGGGCCACATCTAACTCCCTCTTACATATAGCCAATGAACTGTGGCCTCAACTACCTTCTGTGGCAGAGAATTCCACAGATTCACCACTCTGTGTGTGAAAAATGTTTTTCTCATCTCGGTCCCACAAACCTGTACATCTTTGGAGTGTGGGAGGAAACCGGAGCACCCGGAGAAAACTCACGCGGGTCACGGGGAGAAAGTACAAACTCCTGTACAGACAGCGCCCGTGGTCAGGATGGAACCCGGGTCTCTGGCGCTGTGAGGCAGCACCTCTACCGCTGCGCCATTGTGCCGAATAGGTGACATTTCGGGTCGAACCCTTCTTCAATACTTCACTCTTGTTCCTCCACTACCTCTGTCGAAGGGCCCGTTTCCACGCTGCATCTCCAAACTCAACGAGACTAAATTAGGCAAAAAGTGTACAGAAATAGTCTACCCAGCAAGAGCCGCCATGTTTTGGCCGCCATTTTGAAAGACCATTTTGGTCGGCCTACGTTCCCAAATAATCTTGTAGCAATCCCTCGGGATTTTACCTCGCATCCCGGCAGGAAGAGTGTGAAACAGGAAGTCGGGACGGAGGGGGAGGGGGGGGGGGGGGGGGGGAAAGAAAGTGTTAACACAATTATCTGATAGGGAAATATTTTTGTGAATTTAAGTCAGAGGCTCGGATTTTCATCGCAGTTTTTTAAATTATTGCACATCGCCCACACACGACAAAAAGATTTTAAAAAAATTAAAAAGTCTGTGATGTCGGCCATGGAAGTAAAGAGGTTATGAACCACAAAGACCGCAAATGCTGGGTCTCTTTCGCGACTATTTTTCACTTTAAACCTCTCTCGGTGCTGGAAGGGTTGAATCGAGAGTGTCCACGATAGCAAACAGAACATAACAGCTTCACCTGAAATCAATTAAAAAACAGTCCACTTCCCCTTTCCGCACCCCTCTCTCCCTCAAACCCCCGCCCCCTCCCCTCCCCCTCCCCCTCCTCTCCTCTGCGCATTATTTTCATTCTGCCTTCACCATCAAACTGGGACAAGGTTGAAGAGGAAACAAATAGCATATCACACAAGTTAGTCGCAGAGTCCCACGGCACGGAAACAGGCCCTTCGGCCCAACTTGCCCATGCCGACCCATCCATACTAGTCCCACCTTTTGTTGAGCTTCAAGAAGGAACTGCGGATGCTGGAAGATCGAAGGTACACAAAAAGGCAGCGTGTCTGGAGAAAAAGGAATGGGTAACGTTTCCCCTCCACATCCCGAGATTCCCTCACCCCTGACTCTCAGTCTGAAGAAGGGTCTCGGCCTGTAACGTCACCCATTCCTTCTCTCCAGAGATGCTGCCTGGCCCACGGAGTTACTCCAGCATTTTGTGTCTAACTTGGCAAATCTATCTGGCCCTGGTTTTACGCACAACAGCTGTTCCCTTACCATGTCGTAAGCTCATAAGTGATAGGAGCAGAATGAGGCCATTCGGCCCATCAAGTCCACTCAGCCATTCAATCATGGCTGATCTATCTCTCCCTCCAAACCCCATTCTCCTGCCTTCTCCCCCATAACCCCTGACACCCGCACTAATCAAGAATCTATCCATCTCTGCCTTAAAAATATTCACTGACTTGGCCTCCACAGCCGTCTGTGGCAAAGAATTCCACAGATTCACCACCCTCTGACGAGAGAAATTCCTCCCCGTCTCCTTCCTAAAGGAACGTCCTTTAATTCTGAGGCTGTGCCCTCTGGTCCTAGACTCTCCCACTAGTGGAAACATCCTCTCCACATCCACGGTAGACAAAAGTGCTGGAGAAACTCAGCGGGTGCAGCAGTATCTATGGAGCGAAGGAAATAGGCAACGTTTCGGGACGAAACCCTTCCGGGTTTCGGCCCGAAACGTTGCCTATTTCCTTCAGGGTTTCGGGCCGAAAACGTCTGTAGAAGGGTTTCGGGCCCGAAACGTTGCCTATTTCCTTCGCTCCATAGATGCTGCTGCACCCGCTGAGTTTCTCCAGCATTTTTTGTGTACCTTTTGTTCAGCTTAGTTTACTTATTCCTTTATCCTGTATCTGTACACTGTGGACGGCTCGATTGTAATCATGTACAGTCTTTCCGCTGACTGGTTAGCACGCGACAAAAAGCTTTTCACTGTACCTCGGTACACGTGACAATGAACTCAACTCAACTGAGACCCTCTCTGTCTTAGGACTTTAGTTTAGTTTCGAGAAACAGCGCGGAAACAGGCCCTTCGGCACCCGCGCCGACCAGCGATCGCCCGCACACTAACACTATCCTACACACGTTAGGGACAACCACACATTTTATACCCAAGTCAATTAACCTACAAACCTGTACGTCCTTGGAGTGTGGGAGGAAACAGGAACACTCGGAGAAAACCCACGCAGGTCACGTGGGAGAAGGTGCAGACAGCACCTGCGGTCAGGATCCAACCCGGGTCTCTGGCGCTGTGAGGCGGGAACTCTACCGCTGCGCCGCCTTAGTTTAGTTGCGCTTATTTCCACGTGTAGCGACAAGCTTTCTTGTCGCGCGCTAACCAGTCGGCGGAAAGACTAACGTAGAAACATAGACAATAGGTGCAGGAGTAGGCCATTCAGCCCTTTGAGCCTGCACCGCCATTCAATGTGATCATGGCTGATACATGATTACAATCGAGCCGTCCACAGTGTACAGATACAGGGTGGATGACAGAGGGAATAATGCTCGGTGCAAGATAAAGTCCACTAGAGTCCGATTAGTTTGCCCACAGAATCAAGAGGCAGTGGAAGGAGAGATGAGAGATAGAGATATATACGAGAGCAAGGGGGACCCGTTGGGTCCCGCCCTCTCAACGCACGGTTGCAGGGGAGGGGGGGCTGCAGCTTCACACACACTAACCACCCCCCCCACACACACACAACACTCCTCAGAACCCCTTGCAAGCGTCACTGATGAACGATGTGGAAGTCGCAACAGCTGCAACGAGAGGGAATGCCAGGGTGTAATCTGACCCTGAGCCAAAGGTGGGGGGGGGAGGGGGAGGGGGTAGGGGTGCTTCCAGCACAGACCTCACAGCCCCACACCCTCAGGGGAAGAGTGCTTGTGTTATTTAAACCCTCGCGATCAGGTTACCCGTTTCATTCGATCAACCATTCTCCGCCATTCTCTGTCTCCAACATGAAATTCCTCTTGCGCCTCTTCCGAACCGCCCTTGCGAATAAATAGTTAAAACATTTGCCCTTGGAGTGAGCAAGGTTAAAAGCAAAGTGCCACCCCATCCCAGAACAGAGGCACAAAGTGCAGGAGTAACTCAGCGGGTCAGGCAGCATCTGTAGAGAACATGGATAGGTGACGTTTCACAGAGTGCTGGAGTAACTCAGCGGGTCAGGCAGCATCTGTGGAGAACATGGATAGGTGACGTTTCACAGAGTGCTGGAGTAACTCAGCGAGTCAGGCAGCATCTGTGGAGAACATGGATAGGTGACGTTTCACAGAGTGCTGGAGTAACTCAGCGGGTCAGGCAGCATCTGTGGAGAACATGGATAGGTGACGTTTCACAGAGTGCTTGAGTAACTCAGCGGGTCAGGCAGCATCTGTGGAGAACATGGATAGGTGACGTTTCACAGAGTGCTGGAGTAACTCAGCGGGTCAGGCAGCGTCTCTGGAGAGAAGGGATGGGCGTGTCTCAGGTCAGGACCGTTCTTTAGACATAGAACTAGTTTGAATGGGTAATCGATGGTTAGCATGGACTCGATGGGCCGAAGGGCCTGTTTCCACGCTGTATCTCTAAACAAAACTAAACTGAAACAACATAGGGCCCTACGGTGGCGCAGCGGTAGAGTTGCTGCATCACAGCGCCAGAGACACAGGTTCCATCCTGACCACGGGTGCTGTCTGTACGGAGTTTGTACGTTCTCCCCGTAACCTGCGTGGGTTTTCTCTGGGTGCTCCGGTTTCCTCCCACACTCCAAAGACGTGCAGGTTTTGTAGGTGAATTGGCTTCGGTATAATTGTGAAATGTCCCTGGTGTGTGTTGGATAGTATTAGTGTGCAGGGATTGCTGGTCGGCATGGGCTCGGTGGGCTGAATGGCCTGTTTCATCACCATAACTCTATACAAAACCAAACTGAAACAAGATTGCCTGTCCATTTCCCTCCACACACATGCTGCCTGGCCCGCTGAGTTCCTCCAGCACTTTGTGTGTTGCTCAGGATTCCAACATCTGCAGTTCCTCGGCCCGAAGGCTGGCTTACTGTCTAAATGATGTCAAGTTGGGAAAAGGGGAAGTACAACGGGATCTGGGGGTCCTTGTACATCAGTCTATGAAAGTAAGCATGCAGGTACAGCAGGCAGTGAAGAAAGCGAATGGCATGTTGGCCTTTATAACAAGAGGAATCGAATATAGGAGCAAAGAGGTCCTTCTGCAGTTGTACAGAGCCCTAGTGAGACCACAACTGGAGTACTGTGTGCAGTTTTGGTCCCCTAATTTGAGGAAGGACATTCTTGCTATTGAGGGAGTGCAGCGTAGGTTTACAAGGTTAATTCCCGGGATGGCGGGACTGTCATATGCTGAGAGAATGGAGCGGCTGGGCTTGTACACTCTGGAGTTTAGAAGGATGAGAGGGCATCTCATTGAGTCATATAAGATTGTTAAGGGCTTGGACACGCTAGAGGCAGGAAACATGTTCCCGATGTTGGGGGAGTCCAGAACCAGGGGCCACACACAGTTTAAGAATAAGGAGTAAGCCATTTAGAACGGAGACGAGGAAACGCATTTTCTCACGGAGAGTGGTGAGTCTGTGGAATTCTCTGCCTCAGAGGGCGGTGGAGGCAGGTTCTCTGGATGCTTTCAAGAGAGAGCTAGATAGGGCTCTTAAAAATAGCGGAGTCAGGGGATATGGGGAGAAGGCAGGAAGAGGGATGATCAGCCATGATCACATTGAATGGCGGTGCTGGCTCGAAGGGCCGAATGGCCTACTCCTGCACCCATTGTCTATTGTCTGGACCCGAAACATTACCTATCCATGTTCTCCACAGATGCTGCCTGACCCGCTGAGTGACTCCAGCACTCTGTGAAACGTCACCTATCCATGTTCTCCACAGATGCTGCCTGACCCGCTGAGTTACTCCAGCACTCTGTGAAACGTCACCTATCCATGTTCTCCACAGATGCTGCCTGACCCACTGAGTTACTCCAGCATTTTGAGCCCACCTTCTGCAGTTTTTTGCATCTCCAACACCTTGCAACGGATCGCGTTTCCCTACAAACTGATTAGTATTCGCCGTGATTACAGCCACTATGCTAGCTTTCCGATTACTCCCAGACACTGTGTTTAAGAAGGAACTGCAGATGCTGGAAAATCGAAGGTAGACAAAAATGCTGGAGAAACTCAGCGGGTGCAGCAGCATCTATGGAGCGAAGGAAATAGGCAACGTTTCGGGCCGAAACCCAGAAGGGTTTCGGCCCGAAACGTTGCCTATTTCCTTCAGGGTTTCGGCCCGAAACGTTGCCTATTTCCTTCAGGGTTTTGGGACGAAACGTTGCCTATTTCCTTCGCTCCATAGATGCTGCTGCACCCGCTGAGTTTCTCCAGCATTTTTGTGTACCTACCAGACACTGCCCTAGCTTTCTTCTGATGCTGCCCCCTTTGTCTCAGGGAATAACACTTGACATGCTGAAAGCTTTTGGAAAGCAAGGCTGTAATAAATCCCAGCTAATGTCTCTTTTTGTCTCCCATCTATATCGCCTTTCAGGACCCGCTTCAGACATGGAGGACATGCATTGATGTAGATGTTGTCTCTCTGTGCCTTGCTCTCTGCACCCCTGGCCACAAACAGCGGCTGGTGTGAGCTCAGCTCCCCGATAATCAACATCAAACTAAACCTTCCCGTAACTTTGACGGAACAAACTGTTCGTAAAGGACCTTGTGCGAGTGGCAAATTGGCCCGTGTCCTTGGCTGGGAGGCTGTACAAAGAACGGGCACTTCTTTCACCTCGAATGCTGAACGGGTCCAAAGCCACCCCACTTCCCTGTGTCCTCCACAGATGCTGCCTGACCCGCTGAGACCAAGGAGCTCATAAAAGACCAAGGAGCTCATTGTAGACTTCAGGAAGTCCAGGGGCGGCACGCACACCCCCATCCACATTAACGGGACGGAGGTGGAACGTGTTTCCAGCTTCAGGTTCCTGGGGGTCAACATCTCCGATGACCTCTCTTGGACCCACAATACCTCAACTCTGGTCAAGAAGGCTCACCAGCGTCTCTTCTTCCTGAGGAGACTGAAGAAGGTCCATCTGTCTTCTCAGATTCTGGTGAACTTCTACCGCTGCACCATCGAGTGCATCCTTACCAACTGCATCACAGTATGGTACGGCAACTGCTCTGTCTCCGACCGGAAAGCACTGCAGAGGGTGGTGAAAACTGCCCAACGCATCACCGGTTCCTCACTCCCCTCCATTGAGTCTGTCCAAAGCAAGCGTTGTCTGCGAAGGGCGCTCAGCATCGCCAAGGACTGCTCTCACCCCAACCACAGACTGTTTACCCTCCTACCATCCGGGAGGCGCTACAGGTCTCTCCGTTGCCGGACCAGCAGGTCCAGGAACAGCTTCTTCCCTGCGGCTGTTACATTACTCAACACTGTACCTCGGTGATTGCCAGTCACCCCCCCCCCCGGAAAAAATAATTGCACTACTATGACTGTATGCACGTAAATATATTTATATATTGCTCATATTCTATGTCGCTCTTCTGGGGAGATGCTAACTGCATTTTGTTGTCTCTGTACTGTACACTGCACAATGTCAATAAAGTTTGAATCTGAATCTGAGTTACTCCAGCACTCTGTGAAACGTCACCGATCCATGTTCTCAACAGATGCTGCCTGACCCGCTGAGTTACTCCAGCACTCTGTGAAACGTCACCGATCCATGTTCTCCACAGATGCTGCCTGACCCGCTGAGTTACTCCAGCACTCTGTGAAACATCACCGATCCATGTTCTCCACAGATGCTGCCTGACCCGCTGAGTTACTCCAGCACTCTGTGTCTACCTTCGGTGTAAACTAGCATCTGCAGTTCCTTCATAAACTCCATGAATGAGAGTTTACCAAAAGTGGAGTCTATAACACGAGTGCAGCTTAAAAACCAGCCCTGACCCTCGCATGCATCGACTTTTCGTTTTTAGTTCAACAGATCGGTACCCAGACAACTGAACACGAGTCAGTCTGAAGAAGGGTCTCGACTTGTCCCTTCTCTCCAGAGATGCTGCCTGTCCCGCTGAGTTACTCCAGCTTTTTGTGTCGGTTTACAAGTCAGTCTTTACAGGAAACAAAGCACTGTAACAAAGTCAAAGACAGTTCTTGCTCGGTTTGCCCCCCGAAAACAAGCAGCCCAGGGCCAAATCCCAGCGCTGGATCCCACAGCCGGATAGCCCGTTTATATCCCCTGCCCAACACACACACACAGCGCAGGTACACACAGTGGATGACATGGTCCTGCCAGTTGTCGCTGCGTTTCCTTACTTGTGTCGCCACGCTTCATGCGAGGTCTTTCCCGGGAGCTTCCTCTCTCTCTCTCTCTCTCTCTCCTTCTCTCTCTTTCTCTCTCCTTCCCTCTCCCTCTATCCTGCTCTCCCTCCCTCCCCTCTCGCCCAAGGCAGCCCCCGTGTAACGCAGCCAAAGGTGGGACCCCCATCTCCCTGCCCCTGCCGGGAATGAAGCAACAACTCCGGGCCAGCGGCCAGAGAGAGAGAGGAGCCTGTCTGTCATCGTCTGCAAAGGAGCGCAGAACAAAAGGCATTGACCCACCCCCCACACACACAGACCCACCCACACACACACACACACACACAGTACTCACCCTCGGATCAGGCAACTCTCCCGTCTCCCCCGCAGTCCCAGTGTGTGCCGAACTGCACCAGATCACCCTCCAACCCTTCCAGAGAAACGCTCACTTTAACTTGTGCATCGAAACAGGGCCAATGAATCAGTCTGCTCACTCCACTCGTTGTTCCTGTCCCACCAAATCCCAGTGTCAGGCAGTCCCTCCTCTCTCTCTCTCACCCCCCTCTCTCCCCTCCCTCTCTCTCCTCTCCCTCTCTCACTCCCCCTCCCTCTCTCTCTACTCTCTTCCTCTCTCTCCCTCTCTCTCCCCTCCCTCCCTCTCTCTCCCCTCTCCCTCCCTACCCCTCTCTCTCCCCCCTCCCACTCTCTCTCCCCCTCCCTCCCCCTCTCTCTCTCCCCCTCCCTCCCAATCTCAATGTCCCCACTCCCACTTTCGCCAGCTCTCTATCGCTCACTAACTGTTCCTTCAGATTGAAATTTAAAATCTCTCTCTCTCTCTCTCTCTCTCTCTCAAACTCCAGCCCACAATGATCTCATGAGCAGACTCGACCAACACAGCGCTCATGTGAAGGGGGAGAAGGGAAGAGCTGGCTTGCTGATCCACTCTCGATACTGTGACTGCCTGTTTGAGAGGCATGTTGCAATTTGGAGGCATCTGTAACACAATCTTGCGGCCATGGCCGTCTTAAAACAGCTCAGACAACATTGTTGTTGCAAGTCTAGCCTTTCCCTTGTGTGTGTGTGTGTGTGACAGTATTTTCAAGACTCGGGATAAGAGGTTCCTGTGTAGATAATCCCCGTGTTTTTTTGCAGCACCGTTTTGGTGTTCCAGACCCAATTCCCTGTTAAAAACTTAATCTCAATGGGATATCGCGTTTCAGACATCTCTTTGAAACAAAGACCTCCATTTGTATCCCGATATCCGCGCCCCACCAGTGTTTTACAAGTCGACGGGGTTGTGAAGTTGTTGGGATGTGGGCAGCCGAGTAGCTGTGTGTGTGGAGGTTGCACGGTTCTCCCTGTGACCCGCGAGGGTTTTCTCCGGGTGCTCCGGTTTACTCCCACACTCCAAAGACGTGCGGGTTTGCAGGTTTAATCGGCCCCTCTGTAAATTGTGCAGGGAGTGGATGAGAAAGTGGGATAACATGACTAACTAGTGTGCAAACTAGTGATCGATGGTTGGTGTGGATTCGATGGGCCGAATGGTCTGTTTCCATGCTGAATCTCTTGAAACACACCCACTATCATTTCACTTTCTATGGCATACACTTAGTATCACTCCACAGCGTACACTTTCAAAGCTCTCGTTTAGTTTAGAGGTACAGCATTGAAACAGGCCCTTCGGCCCACCGAGTCCATGCTGACCTGCAATCGGCCATTCACATTAGTTCGATGTTATCCCACTAGAATATCCTACACACGAGGGGGCCAATTACAGAGGGCCAATTAACCTACAAAACCGGAACACCCGGAGAAAACCCACGCGGTCACGGGGAAAACGTGCAAACTCCGTACGGACAGCACTCGAGGTCAAGATCGGAGCCCAGATCTCTCGTTCTGTGATGCAGCAGCTCTACCCGCTGCCAGAATAAATAGTTATCACTCAGCTGTCAGGCTTGCTGATGCATCTAATGCTCGCACTACCTTGCAAGCTATTCCCTTATCCTGTATCTACACTGTGGACGGCTCGATTGTAATCATGTATTGTCTTTCCGCTGACTGGTTAGCATGCAACAAAAGCTTTTCACTGTACCTCGCCACACGTGACAATAAAGTCAACGAAACTAATACTGAAGTCTGAAGAAGGGTCTCGACCCGAAACGTCACCCATTCCTTCTCTCCAGAGATGCTGCCTGTCCCGCTGAGTTACTCCAGCATTTTGTGTCTACCTCTAAACTAATACTTATTTTTTTCCCCACAGTTACATAGAAACATAGAAACATAGAAAATAGTTGCAGGAGGAGGCCATTCGGCCCTTCGAGCCAGCACCGCCATTCATTGTGATCATGGCTGATCGTCCCCAATCAATAACCCGTGCCTGCCTTCTCCCCATATCCCTTGACTCCACTCACCCCTAGAGCTCTATCTAACTCTCTCTTAAATCCATCCAGTGATTTGGCCTCCACTGCCCTCTGTGGCAGGGAATTCCACAAATTCACAACTCTCTGGGTGAAAAAGTTTTTTTCTCACCTCAGTCTTAAATGGCCTCCCCTTTATTCTAAGACTGTGTGGCCCCTGGTTCTGGACTCGCCCAACATTGGGAACATTTTTCCTGCATCTAGCTTGTCCTGTCCTTTTATAATTTTATATGTTTCTATAAGATGCCCCCTCATCCTTCTAAACTCCAGTGAATACAAGCCTAGTCTTTTCAATCTTTCCTCATACGACAGTCCCGCCATCCCAGGGATCAATCTGGTGAACCTACGCTGCACTGCCTCAATCACAAGGATGTCCTTCCTCAAGGATGTTCTTAACTAGTTTTCACTGGACACTTGTATCTCTAGAATTCCTGTTCTTTTTGTTGTATCTTCTTCTGTACAGTTGGACACAAAGTATTTATTTAATTCCGCTGCTGTTTTAATTTCCTTTATACCATTATGCACTTTCCTGTCTCTGTCCCATAAAAGAGTCGCATTATTTCCACCCCCCCCCCCCCCTTTTTGTACCTCAAGAAACACTTCCAATCTGTTTCACGTTCCTTGTCAGTTTTCTTGCTTGCTTTTCTATATTTATTGCTGGTCGTTCTGCTGCCGTTTTTTAGTGTTCCCAGCTTTCAGGCATATAGTCAATGCTGGCATCGTTATGTCCCTGTCCCACTTAGGAAACCTGAACGGAAACCTCTGGAGACTTTGTGGCCCACCCAAGGTTTCCGTGCGGTCCCCGGAGGTTTTTGTCAGTCTCCCTACCTGCTTCCACTACCTGCAACCTCCGGCAACCGCCTGCAACCTCCGGGAACCGCACGGAAACCTTGGGTGGGGCGCAAAGTCTCCGCAGGTTTCCGTTCAGGTTTCCTAAGTGGGACAGGGGCATTAGCACCTTCTTATGCTTAGTTTAGAGATACAGCGCGGAAACAGGCCCTTCGGCCCACTGAGTCCGTGCCGACCAGCGATCCCTGCACACTAACACTACCCTACACACACTCGGGACAATATGCACTTACACCAATTATACCAAGCTAAAAATTTAAACTCCCCTCCCATTCCCACACTGACCTTTCTGTCCAGGGCCTCCACCATTGCCAGAGTGAGGCCCAGCACAAACTGGAGGAACAGCACCTCATATTCCGGGCATAACTTACAATCCAGCGGTATAAACATTGATCTCTTCAATTCTTAATACCCCCTCCTCCTTCTTCACCCTACCCGCCTTTTGCGGGGTCATACGGCCCTTCGGTCCATCGAGTCTGCGCCAATACTATACTATCCCCATATTGCGGGTTTTAAGGAGCGCCTCGTAGGAAGAGAGAGAAGATGAGGGGCTAGGAGAGGGTGATGGATGGGCTGAAAGTACTGGGGAAGGTTTGGGTTCTGTTGAAGCTCATTCTCTCTGACTGATACTGATGGGGCTAGCGTGCCGAATGAATGTGCGCCCTCTCTCTATCTCACCTACGCATACCCGCCTCCCACTACCGGAGACCCAGGCTCAGGCATCAGCGCACGGCACCCCCCTCCCCCCCCTCCCCCCCCCCCCCCGGGGCCATGGTTCTGCGGACAACTGAACCACCCACCCCAGGATTTTGTGATGTACAAAATCTTCGCGGTGCATCTGTGACACGCAATGACACCCATGTGGGACAGGCCCTGTTCTTGGGAACTAACGATGTGTAAACTGTACAAGTGAGAATGCGGGCAGGACAGTTCTAGTCGATCCTGGTCTGTAGAGACAGAGACATTTGATCTAAACGCTATCCCCTTATCATGTATCTATACACTGTCAACACCCTTGGATTATTCTTGATCAGACTTTGCTGGCTTTACCTTGGCACGAAACGTTATTCCCTTGTTCTGCACTGTAAACAATAGACAATAGACAATAGGTACAGGAGTAGGCCATTTGGCCCTTCGAGCCAGCACCGCCATTCAATGTGATCATGGCTGATCATCCCCAATCAGTACCCTGTTCCTGCCTTCTCCCCATATCCCCTGACTCCGTAATTTTTAAGAGCCCTATCCAGCTCTCTCTTGAAAGCATCCAGAGAACCGGCCTCCACCGCCCTCTGAGGCAGAGAATTCCACAGACTCACAATTTTCTGTGAGAAAAAGTGTTTCCTCGTCTCCGTTCTAAATGGCTTACCCCTTATTCTTAAACTGTGTGGCCCCTGGTTCTGGACTCCCCCAACATCGGGAACATGTTTCCTGCCTCCAGTGTGTCCAAGCCCTTAACAATCTTATATGTTTCAATGAGATTCCCTCTCATCCTTCTAAACTCCATAGTGTACAAGCCCAGCTGCTCCATTCTCTCAGCATATGACAGTCCCGCCATCCC
The DNA here is from genome assembly GCF_010909765.2 of Amblyraja radiata. Lineage (NCBI taxonomy): Eukaryota > Metazoa > Chordata > Chondrichthyes > Rajiformes > Rajidae > Amblyraja > Amblyraja radiata. The sequence goes on from NC_046001.1 coordinate 4,888,663, forward strand.
GGGAATTAACCTTGTGAACCTACGCTGGGCTCCCTCAATAGTGAGAATGTCCTTCCTCAAATTAGGGGACCAAAACTGCACACAATACTCCAGGTGTGGTCTCACTAGGGCTCTGTACATCACTGTAACTACACTGTGGACGGCTCGATTGTAATCATGTATTGTCTTTCCGCTGACTGGTTAGCGCGCAACAAAAAGCTTTTCACTGTACCTCGGTACACGTGACAATAAACTCAGCTGAGGCTGAACTGAAGCAAAGGGCAAGGGTGCTTGGACTGGTCATTCGCAGGGCCAGCCCCTGTTTTAAACACTGCCGTCATGCACTGACAAATGCGGTCAGGGCCGTGAACCCAGGCCGTTCCGTTCACTGCGATAGTGCCAGTGGACACAATGTAGCCATTCACACAGTCACACAGGACACGGTATCAGTATTGCAACGTTGCCAGCGACTCCCCAATCCGTTCAGGGACGGCCTGTGGGAAATCATGGAGCAAGTGGCGCTCTCTCATCATTATCTCCCGTGTCTAACGGGGATAATCGCACCCTGGCCACTCCCTCTTCTCCCCCCCCCCCCCCCCCCCCCCCCCATCAGGCAAGAGGTACAGAAGTGTGAAAACGCACACACCTCCAGATTCAGAGACAGTTTCTTCCCAGCTGTTATCAGGCAACTGAACCATCCTACCACAAGCAGAGAGCAGCGCTGAACTACTATCTACCTCTTTGGTGACCCTCGGACTTTACTGGCTTTACCTGACTCGCTGAGTTACTCCAGCACTTTGTGCTTATCTTTGGCATAAACCGGCATCTGCAGTTCCTTTTTGCGACTTGAACTGAAGATAGTGTTTGCTGCTCTGGGTGAGGAGGGGAAGGCCGTTCTGGGTATATTTTGGAGGGGAGCCTCATTGCTGGGTCCTGCATGCCAGTACATTGTGCTGCAAGCAGCAGGAAAGATTGTTGGAAGAATGACTGCAAATCGCCAATTGCTTCCAGACTCGGCAGTGTACAGATTCTGTGCACATTTCACAGCGCACCACAATGTTCCACGCCTCAGGCATGTTGTACCAAAAACAGAAAGCTGTGAATAATTAGATATTCTATGCCCTTTGCTGGTCTGCATTGGAACAAAATGGGTGCTCTGGGTGACTCCGTGACTGTATAACACATGGACTAGTCCAGTTGAGTTCATTGTCCCGTGTACCGAGGTACAGTGAAAAGCTTTTGTTGCATGCTATCCAGTCAGCGGAAAGACAACACATGATTACAATCGAGCCGTCCACAGTGTACAGATACATGATAAAGGGAAAAACATGAATCACGTTTAGTGCAAGGTAAAGCCAGCAAACTCCGATCAAGGATAGTCCGAGGGTCACCAATGAGGTAGATAGTAGTTCAGCACTGCTCTCTGGTTGTGGTAGGATGGTTCAGCTGCCTGATAACAGCTGGGAAGAAATTGTCCCTGAATCTAAAATCTGGGAGAGAGGGAGAGAGAGAGGGAGAGGGAGGGAGTGAGGGAGAGAGGGAGAGAGGGAGAGAGAGGGAGAGAGAGAGAGAGAGAGGGAGAGAGAGGGAGAGAGAGAGGGACAGAGAGAGGGAGGGGGGAGAGGAGTGAGAGAGGAGGGGGAGAGAGGTGGAGAGAGGGGGTGAGTGAGGGGGGAGAGAGGGACGGGAGAGAGATGGGGAGAGGGGGGAGAGAGAGGGGGGGAGAGAGGGAGGGGGAGAGGGAGAATGAGAGAGAGAGGGAGAGAGAGAGATAGAGAGAGAGGGAGAGGGAGAGAGAGAGGGAGAGAGAGGAGGGAGAGAGGGAGAGAAAGAGAGAGAGAGATATGTCCTGAGGGTTGGTGTGGAAGTGTTGAAGGGTGGCAGGGCGGGGCCCAGCAGTGTGAGTGTAGGCCCAGCCTGCAGTGTGAGTGTAGGCCCAGCAGTGTGAGTGTAGGCCCAGCCTGCAGTGTGAGTGTGGGCCCAGCCTGCAGTGTGAGTGTGGGCCCAGCCTGCAGTGTGAGTGTGGGCCCAGCCTGCAGTGTGAGTGTAGGCCCAGCAGTGTGAGTGTAGGCCCAGCCTGCAGTGTGAGTGTAGGCCCAGCCTGCAGTGTGAGTGTGGGCCCAGCAGTGTGAGTGTAGGCCCAGCCTGCAGTGTGAGTGTGGGCCCAGCTTGCAGTGTGAGTGTGGGCCCAGCAGTGTGAGTGTAGGCCCAGCCTGCAGTGTGAGTGTAGGCCCAGCAGTGTGAGTGTGGGCCCAGCACTGTGAGTGTGGGCCCAGCAGTGTGAGTGTAGGCCCAGCCTGCAGTGTGAGTGTAGGCCCAGCCTGCAGTGTGAGTGTAGGCCCAGCCTGCAGTGTGAGTGTGGGCCCAGCAGTGTGAGTGTAGGCCCAGCCGTGTGCATGTAGGCCCAGCCTGCAGTGTGAGTGTGGGCCCAGCAGTGTGAGTGTAGGCCCAGCCTGCAGTGTGAGTGTGGGCCCAGCAGTGTGAGTGTAGGCCCAGCCTGCAGTGTGAGTGTGGGCCCAGCAGTGTGAGTGTAGGCCCAGCAGTGTGAGTGTAGGCCCAGCCTGCAGTGTGAGTGTGGGCCCAGCCTGCAGTGTGAGTGTGGGCCCAGCCTGCAGTGTGAGTGTGGGCCCAGCCAGCAGTGTGCGTGTAGGCCCAGCAGTGTGAGTGTAGGCCCAGCAGTGTGAGTGTAGGCCCAGCCTGCAGTGTGAGTGTAGGCCCAGCAGTGTGAGTGTAGGCCCAGCAGTGTGAGTGTAGGCCCAGCCTGCAGTGTGAGTGTAGGCCCAGCAGTGTGAGTGTAGGCCCAGCAGTGTGAGTGTAGGCCCAGCCTGCAGTGTGCGTGTAGGCCCAGCCTGCAGTGTGAGTGTGGGCCCAGCAGTGTGAGTGTAGGCCCAGCAGTGTGAGTGTAGGCCCAGCAGTGTGCGTGTAGGCCCAGCCTGCAGTGTGAGTGTAGGCCCAGCCTGCAGTGTGAGTGTAGGCCCAGCCTGCAGTGGGCCAGTGACACACTATCTGAGTGAGGGCAGAGAGTGCAGTACAGAGTCAAGGCTGATGCAGGGACTGTCCTGAACTCTGTCATGCATGTTCTGCTGGTGAGTAACACAGCACAGCGTTCAGGAGGCTTTTATGATTATTATGTTAATTTACAACTAATCCTCTTTGCTTTGTCAGTAGATCTTCTGTTTAACCTTTGTAAACATGGCCTGTAAACATCACGTAGATGCAGTGATATCACCTCAGCTGATCATTCCCCTCATGTTGATTATAGACTCTCATTGAATCACACAGCACAGAAACAGGCCCTTCAGCCCAACTCCTCCATGCCGGCCAAGATGACCATTTAGTAGTGGGTTTACACACACTAATGGATGTCCTAGAGTTATATACAGCACAGAAACAGGCCCTTCGACCCATCTTGCCCATGCCGACCAACATGTCCCATCTACACTAGTCCCACAACTAAACGAGAGCAAGTCTGAGGTCATCCTCCGACTCCATCAAAACGATACAGGCAGCCTTGGAAGCCTAACCTCCTTACTCAAACCACACGTCAAAAACCTTGGCGTGATATTTGACTCCACATTAAAGTTTGACAAGCAAGTCAACTCTGTGGTAAAAGCTGGCTTCTTCCAGCTTCGTACCATAGCTAAAATCAAACCGTTCCTCAAATTCGACGACCTTGAAAAAAATCCTCCGCGCATCCATCTCCTCCCGCCTTGACCACTGCAACTCCCTATACACTGGCATCAGCCAATCATCCCTGTCCCACCTGCAATTGGTCCAAAACGCCGCAGCGAGACTTCTGACGGGTACCCGTAAAAGGGACCACATCTCCCCCGATCCTGGCCGCTCTCCACTGGCTCCCAGTACGGTACAGAATCAACTTCAAGCTCCTCTTATTCGTATACAAAGCCCTTAATGGGCTTGCCCCCCCCCCCCCCCCCCCACCCCATATCAACCTCCAGGTCCCTCAGGTCGGCTGACTTGGGGCTACTGACCATCCCGCGGTCCAGGTTTAAGCTCAGGGGTGACCCCGCTTTTGCGGTTGCAGCTCCTAGACTGTGGAACAGCATCCCTCTCCTCATATGAACTGCCCCCTCCATCGACTCCTTTAAGTCGAGGCTCAAAACCTATTTCTACTCCCTAGCGTTTTGGAGGTCCCTCTGATGGGGCGCTGTAAACAGTTTATGGGGTCTGTATTGTTAGGTCTGTGTACTATTGTGTGTATCTCATTAGTACCTGCACCGATGTGAAGCACTTTGGTCAACGTGAGTTGTTTTTAAATGTGCTATACAAATAAAATTGACTGATTGACAAGTCTGCATTTGGCCCATATCTCTCCAAAGCTTTTCTCTCCAGATCCCTTAGGACTATCTTTAATTGGACTTCACTGACTCTATCTTGCACTAAACGTTAAACCCTTTATCCTGTATCTGTACACTGTGGACGGCTCGATTGTAATCATGTATTGTCTTTCCGCAGACTGGTTAGCGCGCAACAAAAAGCTTTTCACTGTACCTCGGTACACGTGACAATAGACTAAACGGAACTGAGACCCCCTCTGTCTTCGGACTTAGTTTAGTTTAGAGATACAGCGCGGAAACAGGCCCTTCGGCCCATTGAATCCGCGCCGACCAGCGATCCCCGCACACTTCGCACTATCCTACACACACTGGGGACAATTTTTTACATTTACTCGGTGAAAACCCACGCAGGCCACGGGGAGAACGTGCAAACTCCGTACAGACAGCGCCCGTGTGGTCAGGATTGAACCCGGGTCCCCAGCGCTGTGAGGCAGCAGCTCTACCCGCTGCACCACCGTGCCGCCCCTGACACTCATTTATAAGAGTGCAGGCGTGTTCGCTCCCTGTGGCCTGGCCAATATGTATCCATCCTTGAAGACAGCAACAACATTTGGAGCACACTTGGGGATTACTCCACAGAAAGTCATGGACTGAGGCCAAACTCAAACAACAAGCAGGAAAAAAAAAAACCCTTTGTCCAAAGATGAGTCAGAATATCCGGAGGTTTTGCGAGAATATATCAAATTTTATTTGGATTCATTCCAGGCGAGGACAGATAAAGGGGGGTGGGGCGAGGGGGGGGGGGGACAAGGATTAGATATACAGCGTAGAAACAGGCCCTTCGGCCCATCAAGTCCGCACCGACCATTGATCCCTGCACGCTAACACTAGGGACAATTTACACATTTATACCAAGCCAATTGACCTACAAACCTGAAGGTACACAAAAAAGCTGGAGAAACTCAGCGGGTGCAGCAGCATCTAGGGAGCGAAGCTTTTTTGTGTACCTTCGATTTTCCAGCATCTGCAGTTCCTTCTTAAACGACCTACAAACCTGTATGTCTTTGGAGTGTAGAATCTGGGCCCCGTGTCTGAGGAAGGATGTGTTGGCTCTGCAGAGGGTCCAGAGGAGGTACACAAGAATGAATCCCAGGAATGAGTGGGTTAGCATACGATGAGCGTTTGACAGCACCGGGACTGAACTCGCTGGAGTTTAGAAGGTTGAGGGGGAACCTCATTGAAACTTACAGAATAGTGAAAGGCCTGGATAGAGTGGATGTGGAGAGGATGTTTCCACTAGTGGGAGAGTCTAGGACCAGAGGGCACAGCCTCAGAATTAAAGGGCGCTCTTTTAGGAAGGAGATGAGGAGGAATTTCTTTAACCAGAGGGTGGTGAATCTGTGGAATTCATTGCCACAGACGGCTGTGGTGCCAAGTCAGTAGATATTTTTAAGGCAGAGATAGATAGGTTCTTCATTAGTGCGGGTGTCAGGGGTTATGGGGAGAAGGCAGGAAAATGGGATTAGGAGGCAGAGATAGATCAGCCATGATTGAATGGTGGAGTGGACTCGATGGGCCGAATGGCCTAATTCCACTCCTATAACCTGTGAACATGTGAAGCCGAAGGTCTTATAGAGGTGTATAAAATCATAGAAACATAGAAAATAGGTGCAGGAGGAGGCCATTCGGCCCTTCGAGCCAGCACCGCCATTCATTGTGATCATGGGAGGATTAGATCGGGTAGATGCACAGAGCCTCTTGCCCAGAGTAGGGGATTCGAGGACCAGGGGACATCGGTTCAAGGTGAAGGGGAAAAGATTTAATAGGAGTCTGAGGGGTGACTTTTTCCACACAAAGGGTGGTGGGTGTATGGAATGAGCTGCCGGAGGAGGTAGTTGAGGCAACGTTTAAGAAACAGTTAGACAGGTACATGGATAGGACAGGTTTGGAGGGATATGGACCAAATGCAGGCAGGTGGGACTAGTGTAGCTGGGACATTGTTTGCTGGCGTGGGCAAGGTGGGCCGATGGGCCTGTTTCCACGCTGTATCACTCTATAACTCGGAGGAAACCCCACGCAGGTCACGGGGAGAACGTACAAAACGTCCACACATCCTTTGCCTGAGTATCGACATGCGGCGACGTATGTCGGCCTAGCCTCAGGCAGACCACCCACGACCTCACAAAGGTCAAACTCCACTTCCTGTCCCGGTCACTTTGGCGTGAAGCTTCCTTTAACTGTGTTCCGATCGTACTACGTCCAGCAAGTCTTACTGCTGCTGCAACTTGGGAAGGCTTTTCCTGTTATACTGCCAGAAAAGTAGACAAAAGTGCTGGAGAAACTCAGCGGGTGCAGCAGCATCTATGGAGCGAAGGAAATAGGCAACGTTTCGGGCCCGAAACCCTTCTTCAGACGTTTTCGGCCCGAAACCCTGAAGGAAATAGGCAACGTTTCAGGCCGAAACCCGGAAGGGTTTTGGCCTGAAACGTTGCCTATTTCCTTCGCTCCATAGATGCTGCTGCACCCGCTGAGTTTCTCCAGCATTTTTGTCTACCTTCGATTTTCCAGCATCTGCAGTTCCTTCTTCAACACTACCAGAAAGGTTTTTCGTTTGTGTTCCTCACACAGCCAAATCGTCACCAATAACAAAAAATGTGATTGAATCACGATGTTGGCAGTGTAACAGGACACTACGGACATCCCGATCAAAGAGAGTCCGAGGGTCCCCAATGAGCTCGTAAGGTCATAGGAGCAGAATGAGGCCATTCGGCCCATCAAGTCGACTCCGCCATTGGCTGATCTATCTCTCCCTCCTAACCCCTGCCTTCTCCCCATAACCCCTGACACCCGCACTAAACAAGAATCTATCTATCTCTGCCTTAAATATATCCACTGACTTGGCCTCCACAGTTGTAGATCACTATCACTCGTTTTATTAGTCATGCATTTTGTAGTTACGCCCACTAGCTTCACAGTAACGCTCCCCTGCCTGGTTCCCTTAGAATTACAGAGACATGCAAGTATGAAGTCATATTTGCTATGTTGTTCATGAAGTCTTTGGCCCTTTATCTTGGTGTAAGCCTTCAGTTATTTACAACAGCTGGAACACAATGAATTCCACAGATTCACCACCCTCTGACTAAAGAAATTCCTCCTCATCTCCTTCCCCAACAGACCGTTCTATAATTCTGAGGCTGAGACCTCTAGTTCAGGACACTCCCACTAGCGGAGATGGGAGGTCTCTGATATAGGTGCCGCATCTGGAGTATTGCGTACAGTTTTGGTCTCCTAATTTGAGGAAGGTCATCCTTGTGATTGAGGCAGTGCAGCGTAGGTTCACGAGATTGATCCCTGGGACAGCGGGACTGTCGTATGAGGAAAGATTGAAAAGACTAGGCTTGTATTCACTGGAGTTTAGAAGGATGAGGGGGAAAATCTTATAGAAACATATAAAATTATAAAAGAACTGGACAAGCTAGATGCGGGAAAATTTTTCCCAATGTTGGGCGAGTCCAGAACCAGGGGCCACACAGTCTTTGAATAAAGGGGAAGCCATTTAAGACTGAAGTGAGAAAAAACTTTTTCACCCAGAGAGTTGTGAATCTGTGGAATTCCCTGCCACAGAGGGCAGTGGAGGCCAAATCATTGGATGGATTTAAGAGAGAGTTAGATAGAGCTCTCGGGGCTAGTGGAGTCAAGGAATATGGGGAGAAGGCAGGCACGGGTTATTGATTGGGGACGATCAGCCATGATCACAATGAATGGCGGTGCTGGCTCGAAGGGCCAAATGGCCTCCTCCTGCACCTATTTTCTACGTTTCTATGTTTCTATGTCAGGACTACTCTTTAGTCCACCTGAACTGGATTAGGGCCAGGGTCCTGACCGAATGGATAAAAAATGCTTCGATGGTTCTTTAATGTCAGGTATGCACTGCATGGAAAGATTCTTCATGCATAACTCGTATACACACAGTCGCCATGTAGTAACGCCATTTACAAAAACAAAAATGTCAACATACTGGGTTTGGTTCATTGTCCCGTGTACCGAGGTACAGTGAAAAGCTTTTGTTGCGTGCTATCCAGCCACCAAGACAATACATGATTACAATCGAGCCATCCAGGGTACAGATACATGATAAAAGGAATATTGTGAATAACATTTACTGCAAGGTAAAGTCAGCAAAGTCCGATCAAGGATAGTCCGAGGGTCACCAAAGAGGTAGATAGTAGTTCAGCGCTGCTCTCTGGTTGGGGTAGGATGGTTCAGTTGCCTGATAACAGCTGGGAAGAAACTGTCCCTAATCTGGAGGTGTGCGTTTGTTTTCACACTTCTGTACCTCTTGCCCGATGGGAGAGGGGAGAAGAGGGAGTGGCCGGGAGTGAGACTAGTCCTTGATTAAACCGAAGATAGACACAAAGTGCTGGAGTAACTCAGCGGGACAGGCAGCGTCTCTGGAGAGAAGGAATGGGCGACGTTTGGGGTCTTTAGGTGATGCTGCTGGCCTTGCCGAGGCAGAGTGAGGTGCAGATGGAGTCGATGGAGGGGAGGTTGGTGACAATAGACAATAGGTGCAGGAGTAGGCCATTTGGCCCTTCGAGCCAGCACCGCCATTCAATGTGATCATGGCTGATCATCCCCAATCAGTACCCCGTTCCTGCCTTCTCCCCATATCCCCTGACTCCGCTATCTTTAAGAGCCCTATCTAGCTCTCTCTTGAAAGTATCCAGAGAACCGGCCTCCACCGCCCTCTGAGGCAGAGAATTCCACAGACTCACCACTCTCTGTGAGAAAAAGTGTTTCCTCATCTCCGTTCTAAATGGCTTACTCCTTATTCTTAAACTGTGTGTTTGGCCCCTGGTTCTCCCCCAACATCGAGAACATGTTTCCTGCCTCTAGTGTGTCCAAGCCCTTAACAATCTTACATGTTTCAATGAGATATCCTCTCATCCTTCTAAACTCCAGAGTGTCTTTGGGATGTGGGAGGAAACCAGAGCACCCAGAGGGAACCCACGAGGTCCAAACTCCAGAGTGTACAAGCCCAGCTGATGATATAAAGCTGGGCTGTCGGTCTGGGTAAGAGGAGGCTGCATGCAGAGAGACTGTAAACTCTCACCTCACCAGGGACTATTTATGCCCCTGTCCCACTTAGGAAACCTGAACGGAAACCTCTGGAGACTTTGCGCCCCACCCAAGGTTTCCGTGCGGTTCCCGGAGGTTTTTGTCAGTCTCCCTACCTGCTTCCACTACCTGCAACCTCCGGCAACCACCTGCAACCTCCGGGAACCGCACGGAAACCTTGGGTGGGGCGCAAAGTCTCCAGAGGTTTCCGTTCAGGTTTCCTAATTTACTGGTGTGATGTGTCTTTTTTAAATTGCTGTTTTTTTCTCACAAATATGTAATTATTGATTCTGTTCTATCCTGTTTTGTAGTTTTTCTTTGCACAATCCGCAAGCATTTCACTGCACATCTCGTATGTGTATGTGACAAGTAAACTTGACTTGACTCAGGGGGACTGAGTTGTGTGAACAGGCATAGCAGCATTAAGGCAGACAGAACATAACGTGGCGAATTGTTTTAAGAAAGAACTGCAGATGCTGGAAAAATCGAAGGTAAGACCGAAACGTCACCTATTTCCTTCGCTCCATAGATGCTGCCTCACCCGCTGAGTTTCTCCAGCATTTTTTGCCTCCCTATAACATGGAGTAAAGTGAGCTCATGCATTTTTTAACCGTAAAAACGGAAACACAAACTATCTATTAAAGTGAAAAATGTCGGAGCTCGAGGGAAACTGGGTGTAACTGGATAGACTCGGCTTGTACTCGCTAGAATTTAGAAGATTGAGGGGGGATCTTAATTAAACTTACAAAATTCTTAAGGGGTCGGACAGGCTAGATGCAGGAAGATTGTTCCCGATGTTGGGGAAGTCCAGAACAAGGGGTCACAGTTTAAGGATAAAGGGGAAATCTTTTAGGACCGAGATGAGGAAAACTTTTTTCACACAGAGAGTGGTGAATCTCTGGAATTCTCTCCCGCAGAAGGTAGTTGAGGCCAGTTCATTGGCTATATTTAAGAGGGAGTTAGATGTGGCCCTTGTGGCTAAAGGGATCAGGGGGTATGGAGAGAAGGCAGGTACAGGATACTGAGTTGGATGATCAGCCATGATCATATTGAATGGCGGTGCAGGCTCGAAGGGCCGAATGGCCTACTCCTGCACCTATTTTCTATGTTTCTATGTAACACACAAATCACACGAGATTAACACTGGAGCAGCCTCCGTGACAGTTTATTGGCCTTGAGTGGAAATGTAAGAGTCACACACATCTTTCTCCGATTATATAAAACCCCTTGGTGGGAATACATCTGGAATATCGTGTGCAGAGCAGAGGGAAGAACGCACTTGCAGTCAAGGGAGTTCAGCGAAGGTTCACCCGGTTTAATGTTGGGGAAGTTGCCCTTCGGCCCATCGGGTCCGTGCCGACCATCCATCACCCGTTCACACTAATTCTATATTATCCCACATTCTCATCCCCTCCCGACACAGTCAATAGACAATAGGTGCATTAGTAGGCCATTCGGCCCTTCGAGCCATTCAATCTGATCATGGCTGATCATCCCCAATCAGTACCCCGTTCCTGCCTTCTCCCCATATCCCCTGACTCCGCTATTTTTAAGAGCCCTATCTAGCTCTCTCTTGAAACCATCCAGAGAACCTGCCTCCACCGCCCTCTGAGGCAGAGAATTCCACAGACTCACCACTCTCTGTGAGAAAAAGTGTTTCCTCGTCCCCGTTCTAAATGGCTTACCCCTTATTCTTAAACTGTGTGTGGCCCCTGGTTCTGGACTCCCCCAACATCGGGAACATGTTTCCTGCCTCTAGCGTGTCCAAGCCCTTAACAATCTTATATGTTTCAATGAGATATCCTCTCATCCTTCTAAACTCCAGAGTGTCTTTGGGATGTGGGAGGAAACCGGAGCATCCAGAGGGAACCCACGAGGTCACATGGAGAACGTGCAAACTCCACACACACGCGCACACACACACGCACGCACGCACGCACGCACGCACGCACGCACGCACGCACACACACACACACACACACACACACACACACACACACACACACACACACACACACACACACACACACACAGGATCGAACCGGGATCTCTGGCGCTGTGAGGCAGCGATTCTACCCGCTGTGCCACCATACCGCCTGCCTGCTGCTGTCTCCCCGTCCAAGTAGTCTCAGAGTCTACAAAGCCGTCTGAGACTAATTTCTGATGTCTAATCTTAACGGGTAGTTTGCAGACTAAACAGCTCAAACTTCCCGAGGCATTTTATCGGACTGCCCAACTACACAGCATTGTCTAAGTCCACAAACCCAGAGTCTTCAATTTGTATTTGCTTTGAAGATTTAATGGTGGAGAGATTTTTATATTTAAATTAAAAGTTATGCTTTCGGTGCAGTTAATGTTCAACGTTTAAGATAGCAGCGTCTCTTGGAGAGAAGGAATGGGTGACGTTTCGGGTCGAGACCCTTCTTCAGACATTATTCCCAGTGTGTAAGTGTGCGGGGATCGCTGGTCGGCACAGACCCGGTGGGCCGAAGGTCCTGTATGTCTAAAGTCCAATATGGCAAGAGGCTGGGGTGGGACTGGTCTCTGAGGACACCTAGTGGAAACATTAGGAGTTGCCTCAAATATACTCCTGAAAGAAGACTTGCATTTCTACAGGGCCTTTGAGTTCTCAGATTATTCCCGACAGGTTTTGTGATTTATAATTTCTATAATTATAATTCTGTCAGTTCTCCACGCAACCACTGACGATAGCTATCCAAGTCTGTCCAACCTCGTTTTACAGCTAATACTCCTTAATCCAAGCATTCAACCTCCTCTGCACCCTCTCCAAAGCCTCTACAGCTTAGCAGAACTCCAAATGTGGCCTAACCAAAGTCTCAGGGGTCGGCCATTTAGAACGGAGACGATGAAACACTTTTTCTCACAGAGAGTTGTGAGTGTGGAATTCTCTGCCTCAGAGGGCGGTGGAGGCAGGTTCTCTGGATGCTTTCAAGAGAGAGCTAGATAGGGCTCTTAAAGATAGCAGAGTCAGGGGATATGGGGAGAAGGCAGGAACGGGGTACTGATTGGGGTTGATCAGCCATGATCACATTGAATGGCGGTGCTGGCTCGAAGGGCCGAATGGCCTACTCCTGTACCTGTTGTTTATTGTCCATTATGGGGCAGAAGGGTCCCGACCTGAAACCTTGCCTATCCATGTTCTTGAGAGATGCTGTCTGACCCGCTGAGTTACTCCAGAACTTTTTGTCTTTTTTTTTGTAAAGGAGCATCTGCAGTTCTCTGTGTCAACAAAGTCTTGCAGAGCGGTATCATAACTTCCTGAACTGCCTGAGACATAGATGAACTCGTATTGTAACTGCTAGCTTTCATTAAGGTGGGACTTATTAAAGGGTGCTTTGGCTGGAACGGGGATCAGTTCTGATGTTATCTTTAGCACAAAGTGAATTTACAGAAGACTCTGCTTAAAGTATCATTGGAACTCATTAGAAACAGCTTGTTAGTATAAGGTCCAAGCCATCCACAGTGTACAGATACAGGACAGTGAGTATAATGTTTAGTGCAAGATAAAGTCTGATTAAAGATAGTCCAAAGGTCCCTGATGAGCTAGATGGGACCACAGTCTAGCTGGTGAGAGGACGGTTCAGTTGCCTGATAACAGCTGGGAAGAAACTGTCCCTGAATCTGCGTTCGTTTTCACACTTCTGTGCCTCTTGCCCGATGGGAGAGGGGAGAAGAGGGAGTGGCCGGGGGTGAGACTGGTCCTTGATGATGCTGCTGGCCTTGTCGAGGCAGCGTGAGGTGTGGATGGAGTCAATGGAAGGGAGGTTGGTTTGCGTGATGGTCTGGGCTGGGTAAAACCACTGCAAGGAGAGGAGACTCGAAGCAGAAGTTAGCCTTCCTCCCTATTCCACATCTCTCTCTGGAGGGGTAATGGTGGTTCATTTTAAAGAAAGTTGTGAGAGAATTGAAAGTGCACTTGAGATGAAAGATTAGCATTCAGCCACGATGCAGTCGATAGCCTGTCCAATCCCTTAATAATTTTAAATGTTTCTATAAGATCACCTCTCATCCTGAATTCCAGTGAATACAGCATTGAATTATTTGCACTTTATCAGTTTATTTATTCATGTATGTATATATTTATATAATGGTATATGGACACACTGATCTGTTCTGTATTCATGCCTACTATGTTCTGTTGTGCTGCAGCAAGCAAGAATTTCATTGTCCTATCTGGGACACATGACAATAAACTCTCTTGAATCTTGATAGAGGTGATGTTTTCTCTCCTAATTTTGATCTCCTAATTTGGGGAAGGGCACTCTTGCTATTGAGGGAGTGCAGCGTAGGTTCACCAGGTTAATTCCCGGGATGGCAGGACTGACATATGATGAAAGAATGGGTCGACTGGGTTTGTATTCAGTGGAATTCAGGATGTGAGGTGATCTTATAGAAACATATAAACATATATAAGGGATTGGACAGGCTAGATGCAGGAAAAATGTTCCCAATGTTGGTGGAGTCCAGAACCAGGGGTCACACAGTTCAAGAATAAGGGATAGGCCATTTAGGACTGAGATGAGGAAAAACTTTTTCACCCAGAGAGTTGTGAATCCCAATTCCAGGAAACTCTTGCCAAAATGAATCGGGAAAAGCTGCCAAAAGACATCTCCTGCAGCGTGAGTTCTTGTTAAGTTCCATTTATAGAGATTTTAACAAAAGACAGCAGGCGCCACAGTAACACAGGCCTTCAAAGGAGTTCAAAGGCCTTATTGGAAAAAGACTGCCTCGTCTTAAAATGGCATGGCAGTTTCAAGGGAAGTAGATAGGTCCTTTTAAGGAACTGATAATGAATATAGACTCAAAAAGCTGAAGTAACTCAGCGGGTCAGGCTATGCTGGAAGTGCGGAAGGGCTTCTAAGCTGTAACATTGCCTCATGAAGCAGGTTATGATGCATATAGTGACAGACACAAAATGCTGGAGTAACTCAACGGGACAGGCAGCATCTCTGGTGGAACGGAATGGGTGACGTTTCGGGTCAAGGCCTTTCTTCAGACCGAGGGTCAGGGGAGAGGGAAACGAGAGATATGAGAAGGGTCCAAGGAACAAATGAATGAAAGGTGGGCAAAAAGGACAAATCAAAGTCAGAAGCGATGATGAAGGAAAGGTGGAGCCCACAATGGTTCATTGTTGGCTGTGGAGAAGACATAAACGAGTGCATATACAAATGTCACCTCGACATGTTCTCGAGACTCTGAAAGTGGTGTCAAAACATGGCGGCTCCTGCACGAGGACTCTGTGGACAATTTCTGCCCACTTTGCTAATCGGCTGTATGGCAAAAATCAACTGGACTGTTTGTAAGAAAGGAATTTTGCTGTGCATTTGCATGATTAGTTTAGTTTAGAGATACAGCGCGGAAATAGGCCCTTCGGCCCACCGAGTTCACACCGACCAGCGATCCCCGTACACTAGCACCATCCCACACACACACTAGGGACAATTTACATTTATACCGAAGCCAATTGACCGACAAACCCGTATGTATTTGGAGTGTGGGAGGAAACCAGAGCACCCAGAGAAAACCCACGTGGTCTCGGGGAGAAGGTACAAACTCCGTACAGACAGCGCCTGTAGTCGGGATCGAACCCGGGTCTCTGGCGCAGTGAGGCAGCAACTCTACCGCTGCGGACTCGGTGGGCCGAAGGGCCTGTTTCCGCGCTGTATCTCTGGACTAAACTACAAACGAATTCCCTTATTGTCCTGTTCATCGATTATTCTTCAACTGATCAACAGTTCCAGTCTCTCCTGTCCTTTGTTCTTGACTGAACCAGCAGCTTCCCCAGTGCGACTGGGAGCGAGAGGCTTGGCCAAGCGGCAGTACCAGTCGCTGGCAGCAGGTGGCAGCGAGGGCACAGCAGCCAACAGAGAGGATGTCACATAGTTAGTCGCACGCCGCTCGGAAACAGGCCCTTCGGCCCAACTCGCCCAACAAGCCCCATGTTACATTAGTCCCACCTGCCCGCGTTTGGCCCATATCCCTCTAAACCTGTCCTATCCATGTACCTGTCCAAGGCATGGAGAAGGCAGGAAAATGGGGATGATGATTGAATGGCGGAGTAGACCTGATGGTCCGAATGGCCTTTTTTCAGCTCCTAGAAGTTCATGAGGTGGGAAGTGATGGGTGCCGGTGGTGTAATTGGATAAGGCAGGAGGAAGGCGGTGATGGGGAGGGGTGTTGGATCTCCTAAGTTTGCGTGGCAGAGTGCCCTGGGGCAGGAGAGGGATGGGGGGTAAGACTGTGGAAGAGTCTAAGGGACAGAGGAAATAGGTGCAGGAGTAGGCCATTCGGCCCTTCGAGCCATTCAATATAATCATGGCTGATCATCCAGAATCAGTATTTAAGAAGGAACTGCAGATGCTGGAAAACCGAAGGTAGACACAAAATTGCTGGAGAAACTCAGCGGGTGCGGCAGCATCTATGGAGTGAAGGAAATAGGCAACGTTTCGGGACGAAACCCTGAAGGAAATAGGCAACGTTTCGGGCCGAAACCCGGAAGGGTTTCGTCCCGAAACGTTGCCTATTTCCTTCGCTCCATAGATGCTGCTGCACCCGCTGAGTTTCTCCAGCACTTTTGTCTACCATCCAGAATCAGTAGCCTGTTCCTGCTTTCTCCCCATATCCCTTGATTCCGTTAGCCCTAAGAGCTGAATCTAACTCTCTCTTGAAAACATCCAGTGAATCGGCCTCCACTGCCTTCTGTGGCAGAGAATGCCACCCATTCACAACTCTCTGGGTGAAAATGTATTTCCGCATCTCAGTCCTAAATGGCCAACCCCTTATTCTTAAACTGCGTGACCCCTGGTTCTGGACTCCCCCCCCAACATGGTCTAGCATGATCTAGCCGGTCCAATCCCTTAAGAATGTTATACGTTTCTATAAGATACCCTCTCATCCTTCTAAATTCCAGTAAATTTATCTAAGACTCCATACCTTTCACACCAGTGTCTTCAACGTCAAGCCCCATTCCCACCCAGAGAACATCTTCAACACCTGGCCATTCAGCCCACAATGTAAAGAAAAAGAGGGGACATCCTGGGATGTCAGGACGTTCATATGAAGAAAGACTGGATAGACTCGGCTTGTACTCGCTAGAATTTAGAAGATTGAGGGGGATCTTATAGAAACTTACAAAATTCTTAAGGGGTTGGACAGGCTAGATGCAGGAAGATTGTTCCCGATGTTGGGGAAGTCCAGAACAAGGGGTCACACAGTTTAAGGATAAAGGGGAAATCTTTTAGGACCGAGATGAGGAAAACATTTTTTACACAGAGAGTGGTGAATCTCTGGAATTCTCTGCCACAGAAGGTAGTTGAGGCCACAGTTCATTGGCTATATTTAAGAGGGAGTTAGATGTGGCCCTTGTGGCTAAAGGGATCAGGGGGTATGGAGAGAAGGCAGGGATGGGATACAGAGTTGGATGATCAGCCATGATCATATTGAATGGTGGTGCAGACTCGAAGGGCCGAATGGCCTACTCCTGCATCTATGTTTCTATCAAGATGTGAGGGGGCCAAGGTTTTTTTTATTCTTTTTCACAAACTCACACCCACTGCAAAAACAACACTTCAGAACAGCGCCTCCATTTTATTTCACTAACAGGTCACGTTACAATCCGTCTCGAGCTGGTTTGTGAGCTTGGAGGATGCAAATAGGTTTCCAAACCATTTCCAAGAACGAGCTAGATTTGCATCACAGAGACTCGATGTTTTCTGAGCCAACAGGACAGCTGAGGTCTGACCAGCAGAACAAGACGATCTTATACAACATACTAAAAAAAATGCTCGTACGGTTTACATGTTTCAGGCTTTAAACATTGAGAAATAAACTTGAAGCAACCAGCCCCGTGTGACTTGGGCCCACACACACACACACACACATTGGCAAGGCTGCATCTTTATCGCTTCAGCATGTGCATGTTTGACTCATCATATCCAACCATGTTTTTTTGGAGTTCTGGTTTGGATCACACTGCTGTGGACCCACCCACACTACCCTTGTGGCCCAGAGGGTGAAGGGCCCCATTTTCCAGCCTCTCCCCGTCAAGAGATGACAATGCAAGAGGCCGTTCGGCCCAGCAGTCTGTGCTGTATACTGATCCCAAGTGTGTGTGTGTGTGTGTTCTAACGTCCGATCACGCCCCTTTGCTTTAATCACCCCTTTCTTCAGCGACCAACTAGCATTCGTCTTCCCCCCTGCTTGAGTATTCAGTGATGCGAGCGTGAATCCTGTTTATGTCTTTGGACCCGGATCGCAGTGTGTGAATCCTGGTACTGATACGCATGCCAACTTGTGCCCAAATCCCGGAGTATGTGCCAATTCTGGCACTTGTGCCAATCTTAGCGTGCCAATCCTCGTGTTCATGCCAAATCCTGGTACTTGCACCAATCACGGCACGTGTGCCCAAATCCTGGTAATTGTGCCCAAATCTTGAAACCTGTGCCCCAATCCTGGTGTGTGCCTATTTCTCCTCCCAGCGTCGTGAGGGCCTGGCTGGAATCTGGGAGTGCCCCAGCCAGGGCCGGATTTAGATTTGATGAGGCCCTAAGCTATTTGAGATAATGGGGCCCTTTATATGTCCAGATGTCCTATGTCGGCAACAAATTGTCGCTGTTTTTTGTGTTTAATATACTATATGATTTTTTGGACCTAATAGATATCTGAAGCCATTTGCAATTGATAAAATATGTATTTTATCAAAGTAATTGTTAAATTGAAATTTTTTCGGGGGGCCCCCTAGAAAATGGGGGCCCTAAGGTATAGCTTGTTTAGCTTATACGTAAATCCGGCACTGGCCCCAGCCTATTCAGTGGTCCTGTTCTTTCTCCAGTCAAAAGCCAGAGGAGTTTAGAGCTTTCTCAATTATAGACCAGTCATGAGGGAGGGTGGAACATAGAACAGTACAGCACAGGAACAGGCCCTTCGGCCCACAATGTCCGTGTTGGACACGATGCCAAGTTAATCTAATCTCCTCTGCCTGCAATGTGATCCGTATCCCTCCATTCCCTGCCTATCCAGAAGCCACAAGGAACTGCAGATGCTGCTTTGCAAAAGACACAGAGTGCTGGAGTAACTCAGCGGGTCAGGCAGCATCTGTGGAGAACATGGATAGGTGACGTTTCAAAAGGTCCCGACCCAAAGCAAGTATGAATCTCATTGTCCTATCTGGGACACATGACAATAAACTCTCTTGACTTGACTATCCATGTTCTCCAGAGTGTAATGCCCCTGTCCCACTTAGGAAACCTGAACGGAAACCTCTGGAGACTTTGCGCCCCACCCAAGGTTTCCTTGCGGTTCCCGGAGGTTGCAGGCAGTAGAAGCAGGTAGGGAGACTGACAAAAACCTCCGGGAGGCGGGCTGCTTAGGCCCAATGTCAGAGGGGAGTTCTTCAAACAAAGGGATTAGGGAATCTGAAAGCTTTCCCTCAAGAATCTCCCGGGTAGTGGGGAGGGAGAAGGGGAAGGGTTCACTCCCGTCTGTCTGTGTGGCGTTTGCACGTTCTCCCCGTGACCGCGTGGGCTCCCTCCGGGTGCTCCACATCCCAAAGACGTGCGGGTTCGTCGGTTAATTGGCTGTTGCAACGGGAATCTAGCGTACAAGAGTCAGGAGGACTGTGGTCAGGAGTATTGCGTGCAGTTCTGGAGACTCCATTACAGGGTGTGGAGGCTCTGGAGAGGGTGCAGAGGAGGTTTACCAGAATGATGCCTGGATTCGAGGGTTTCAGCTACAGGGAGAGGTTGGGAAGACTTGAATTGTTTTCCCTGGAATGCCAAAAGTTGCGGGGAGACCTGATAGAGGTTAATAAAATTATAGATAGGGTAGACAGTCAGAGCCTTTTGCACAGGGTGGGAATTTAAAAAAAAATCATATACGAGAGCATAACTTTGAGGTGAGAGGGGCAAGGTTTGGAGGAAATATGTGGGGAGTTTTTTAAATTGAAAACACACACAGAATGGTGGGTGCCTGGAACGCGCTGCCGGTGGTGTTGGTGGTGGAGGCAGATACGATAGTGGCGTTTAGGAGGCTTTTGGATGGGCACGTGGACATGGAGGGAATGGAGGGCTATGGATAACATGCAGGCAGATCAGAGATGGTCTAGGCATCGTGTTGAGCACAGACATTGTGGGCCGAAGGGCCTGTTCCTGCATTGTACTGTTCTATGCGAATGGTGGAGTCATAAGGTCAGAAGTGACAGCAGCAGAATGAGGCCATTCGGCCCATCACGTCCGTTCCGCCATTCAATCACGGCTGATCTATCTCTCCCTCCTAACCCCATTCTCCTGCCTTTCCCCCCATAATACCCCCCCCCCCGACACCCAGTGTGGGCAGAAGCGGAATGGGATCGTGTAGGGTGGGTGGAGATGCGGACTCGGTGGGCCAAAGCTCCCGTTGCCATGGTGACGGAGGCGCGTTGAGAGGGTTTGGGCCTGCTTGCTGCCTGGGCCAGGTGTGCAACTGAACAAGAGCAATGGGTGGAATTGGAAGCTCGTCACAGCTCCAAGCTTCAAACCGTGGGCGACAGAATTCAAAGACTAAAGAGGGAGGGCGGGAAATGGGGGAAGAGAAAAAAAGAAAACAAAAACCAGTCTTCTGCTTGGGTCGAGTCTGGCCTTAAACCAGCGCCGTATCGATTCAATGATCACGCTCGTTCTGCTGCTCCTTCCGAGATTCATTCACCACCTACAAATTCAAACAACAATTGCACTTAAGACAAAAAAATTTAAATCGGCAAACGGGAAGTAGAAATTTAGTTTAGTTTAGAGATGCAACGCGGAAACAGGCCCTTCGGCCTACCGAGTCCGCGCCGACCAGCGATCCCCGAACACTAACGCTATCCTACACACACAATGCAATTTTTTCTCAAAAGAAAATGAAAGACATGCGCACACACACACAACTTATAATTCACAATCCTCACCTCTCCATCCTGGGTCTCAATAGTTTTGATTAACACGGTCTTCCTGGTTTGAACATCCTGTGGATTGTAGGCATAGTCTACAAGATGGCGGCAAACACAAGGCACAGGTTACCACACAGTGGGGGAAAGGGCCCAGCGAAAAAAAATGTCATCCTCTTTTATAAACCCGCCCCACACACTCACCTCTAAAGCTGAGAGAGGCAAAGGACTGGATGGGGACAGCAATCCTAAGGAGGAAACGAGACAGCGATCGTGAGCCATCAAGCCACAGTAATGGAGGCATAGAGTGTGGAAACAGGCCCTTCGGCCCAACTCGTCCCATCTACACTAGTCCCGCGTTTGGTCCATATCCCTCCAAACCTGTCCTATCCATGTACCTGCCTAACCGTTTCTTAAACACTAGGATAGTACCTGCCTCAACTACCTCCTCTGGCAGCTCGTTCCATACACCCACCACCCTCTGTGTGAAAAGGTTACCCCTCAGATTCCTATGTTTAAGAAAGAACTGCAGATGCTGGAAAAATCAAAAAGGAGACAAAAATGCTGGAGAAACTCAGCGGGTGAGGCAGCATTTGTGGATCGAAGGAATAGGTGACGTTTCGGGTCTGAAGAAGGGTATCGAACCAAAATCTATTCCTTCGCTCCATAGATGCTACCTCACCTGCTGAGTTTCTCCAGCATTTTTGTCTACCTCAGATTCCTATTAAATCATTAACAAAATTAAATTCCTATCAAATCTTTAGGAAAATATATACAAACTCCGTACAGACAGCACCCGTAGTCAGGATTGAACCCGGGTCAATAGACAATAGATGCCGGAACAGGCCATTCGGCCCTTCGAGCCAGCACCGCCATTCAATGTGATCATGGCTGATCATCCCCAATCAGTACCCCGTTCCTGCCTTCTCCCCATATCCCCTGACTACACTATCTTTAAGAGCCCTATCTAGCTCTCTCTTGAAAGCATCCAGAGAACTGGCCTCCACCGCCTTCTGAGGCAGAGAATTCCACAGACTCACCACTCTGTGAGAAAAAGTGTTTCCTCGTCTCCGTTCTAAATGGCTTACCCCTTATTCTTAAACTGTGTGTGGCCCCTGGTTCTGGACTCCCCCAACATCGGGAACATGTTTCCTGCCTCTAGTGTGTCCAAACCCTTAACAGTCTTATATGTCTCCGCCACCGTGCCGCAGAGAATGGTCCTTTCATGAGGCTACAGAGAGGCTGTTCCCCCATCACCAGTGGGCTCGGGCTCCGAGGCGACATTTGATCGGGAGAGTTGAGCAAAAGGTGCAACGACCTCACCTGCTCTCCTCCCCTTCCAGCAGCTTCCTGTAGGTGGCGATCTCGATGTCCAGGGCCATCTTGACGTTGAGCAGGTCCTGGTACTCCCGAAGGTGCCTCGTCATCTCCTCCTTCATGTGGTGAATCTCTTGCTCCAGGCTGTCGACGGTGTCATGGTAACCCGCCGACTCGGCAGAGAACTGCTCCTCCGCCTCCTGTAGCTGGCGCAACAGCGAGTCGTTCTGCAGGGGGGGAAAACACCCAAAACCCTCAGGCCACAAACTCTCCCTCTCACCCCGGGCTGGATTTGCAAGCACCTCACAACCCTCCAAACTTTCAGATGTCCCAGTGTATCAGGGACAGGTAACAAAACAAAAAAAAATCCAGGGGAGAATATGGGTACTGATTTTGGATGATCAGCAACGATCATATTGAATGGCGGTGCTGGCACGAAGGGCCGAATGGCCTCCTCCCCGCACCTATTTTTCTGTGTTTCTATGTTCTAATCCAAGCATCACACACTGGCCCAGCGGTAGAGTTGCTGCCGCACAGCGCCAGAGATCTAGGTTCGATCCCGACTCCGGGTGCTGTCTATACAGAGTTTGTACGTTCTCCCTGTGAGTCTGAAGAAGGGTCTCGACCTGAAACGTCGCCCATTCCTTCTCTCCACAGACGCGGGCTGACCCGCTGAGTGACTCCAGCTTTTTGTGTCTGTTGGGGACAACGGACAAGTTTGACCGGTGCCCAGCGGTCCCGGAGATCCCCCAGGGTGCCCGTGGACAGCGCGCGTTCCCTCTCTAGTGCATGGACGTAACCCCGGAAAAGGGGGCGGGCAGCCGGCTCGGGCAGAGCCCTCTCTTCCGCCTGGCGCCGTGACTCGCCAATGGCCAGGCCCACGAGCAAACCAACCAGGACATCTTCATCCCTACCCTCTCCCCTACGCACACGGGTTGTCCAAAAATGAACACAAAAGTGCCTGTCTCAATTAGTGCGGGCATCAGGGGTTGCGGGGAGAAGGCAGGAGAGCGGGGTTAGGAGGGAAAGATGGATGTGCCATGATTGAATGGCGGTGTGGACTTGATGGGCCGAATGGCCTAATTCTGCTGCTATCACTTGTGAGCTTGTGGGGATGGTGGGTGCGAAGTGCGTCGTTATGTCGGTGTTTCCATGCTGAGACCCCGCGGGGGCAGAGTCGACGTCTCCCCCTCCCCCCCCCCCCGTAGCGCTGACCGACGTGCGGCGCCCCTCACTCACGGTGCCTCTCAGCGCTTCCAGGTCGCTGGTCAGCGCCTGGATGTGTATCCGTGACTCGTTCAGGTCCTGCTTGGCCTGCCGCAGCGTCTCGTTGCTGCGGTTCGCTGCACCCGTCAGATCCGTGAACTGTGGGGGGGGGGGGAGCACAGCAAGTTAGAGCAGTCGGCACACTCCCGAGAGCGCGCGGCAGGGCAGGGAGCGAGGGACTGTACCCCACTCCCCACCCCCGCAGGTCGATCAGGATCACATCTCCCTCCTGGGACAGCTCGGACAGGCTCGGACTGTCTACTCCGGATTCAGTTTATTGTCACGTGTACCGAGGTACAGTGAAAAGCTTTGATGTTGCGTGCTAACCAGTCAGCGGAAAGACAACACAGATACAGGATCAAGGGAATAGTGTTTAGTGCAAGGTAAAGTCCGATCAAAGAGAGTCCTAGGATCTCCAATGAAATAGGGTCACCAACTTTCTCGCTCCAAATAAGGGACAAAAGGTCAAAATACGGGGGACACATTCCCGACGGCAATTCGTTGACCGACTCGGCCGTGGCTGGGTGAATGATGAGTTGGCCCCGGGTGCTTTTTAGCCCAAAATATATGGGATGACCCGGCTAATACGGGACAGTTGGCAACCCTACCAATGAGGTAGATAGTAGTTCGGCACTGCTCTCTACCTCATTGGAGACCCTCGGTCCATCTTTGATCGAATCTTTGGCTACTTGGAGAGGTTGGACAGGCTTGGAATGTTTTCTCTGGAACGCAGGAGACTTAGTGAAGACCCGGTGGATCGTGGCCTGCAGGGGGAGCCACTGAGCCGGCCCCTGCTCGTCCACACATGGCCACAGAGCGGGAGGCTGGAGCTGGTGACAACAGCGGGCGGGACGGGACGGGCGAGGAACGAGGCCGGAGAGGAGAGGGGAACCGGGGTCTCGCTGCAAAAGATGTTTCCACCATTGGGAGAGTCTAGGACTAGAGGGCACAGCCTCAGAATAAAAGGACACACTTCAAGAATGAAGACGAGGAGGAATTTCTTTAACCAGAAGATGGTGAATCTGTGGGATTCATTGCCACAGACGGCTGTGGAGGTCAATGGATATATTTAAGGCAGAGATGGATAGATTCTTGATTAGAACGGGTGTTGGGGGTTATGGGGAGAAGGCAGGAGAATGGGGTTAGGAGGGAGAGATAGATCAGCCATGATTGAATGGCGGAGTAGACTTGATGGGCCGAATGGCCTCATTCTGCTCCTGTGGTTTAATGAGGCTCCAGAATTTTATTTTATATGAATGATATTTAATATTTAATACATATTGCTCTACTCAACAGCCAAAAATCTGTAGCCTCCCTTTGATCTGGTATTTTGTTGGTTCACATGCTTGATCAGTGGTGTTTTATCATTAATGTCTTATTATTATTATTATTATTAATGTTTAGTGTTTTCTGAGTCATTCGTAACTGTCGCTGTATGTCATGTTGTTACTTGTGGGCGGAACACCAAGGCAAATTCCTTGTATGTGAATACTTGGCCAAGAAACTTACTTACTTACTTATATAATGTTTAGGTTTATGATGTTGTGGAACGTATGACGTTCTCAAGGGGAAGGAGGGATGTACAATAAACATTGGTCGTGCCAATGGTGTACAGTTGCCACCTCACCTTGGACTTGTACCACTCCTCGGCCTCCCGCACGTTGTTGGTGGCGATGGTCTCGTACTGGGCGCGGATGTCCTTCAGCGCCGACGTCAGGTCGGGCTTGGCCACCTCCATCTCCACCTGTATCTGCGAGGCCTGCAGATTCACCTGGAGGTCCCGCAGCTCCTGCAGAGGGGAAGAGCACGCGGCAATTACGGGCAGCCGCCTACAACGGCAACGGCGGGCGCTCCTGCGCTCCCCGAAGGACTCCGCGCAGCCACGGGCGGAGAAATGGCAGATGGAGTTTAACCCAAGCACTCGCGCAGTGAGTGTGTGTGTGGCATTGCCCCTTCCTGTGTTGGGGAGTGGACGAGAAAGTGGGATGACACAGTGTGAACAGGTAGGTGATCGATGGTCGGCATGGACTCGGTGGGCCAAAGGGCCTGTTTCCACACTGGATCTCTAAACTGAAGAATGCAAGGGGAAAATCTACCATTTATGGTAAGACCCTGAACAGCATTGATGTACAGAGGGATCTTGCGAACCTTGTCCATAACTCCCTGAAAGTGGCAACACAGGCAGATAGAGTGGTAATGAAGGCGGGTGGTACGCTTGCCTTCGTAGGCATTGAGTATAAGAGTCAGGACGTCATGGTGTAACTCTGTAGGACTGTGGTCAGGCCACATTTGGAGTAATGCGGGCAGTTCTGGTCGACCCCATTACAGGACGAGGAGGCTCTGGAGTGGGTACAGAGGAGGTTTACTAGGATGATGCCTGGATTCGAGGGTTTCAGCTACAGGGAGACGTTGGACAGACACGGATTGTTTTCCCTGGAGAGCCAGAGTTTGCAGGGAGATGTGTCTCTAGTGCGTATGGAGTGGATGAGAAAGTGGGATAACACAGAATTAGCATGAACGGGTGATGGATGGTCGGCATTGATTCGGTGGGCCGAAGGGCCTGTTTCCATGCTGAATGAGATGAAACGGGGTAGAGGGATAAACCGGTGGGCTCCAAGGGCTGGCATAGACTCGATGGGCTGAAGGGTGGGGAATGCCATTGTACAAAGTGCACATTCACCTCGTCGTGTAACTTCTTGAGAAATTCGATTTCGTCCAGGAGTGATTCCACTTTCCTCTCCAGCTCCAGCCGGGCCAAAGTTGCGTCATCAACATCCTGAGAGGGTGAAGCACAAGAACGCAAGAGATAGGAGCAGGAGCAGGCCATTCGGCCCTCTGTAAATCCCCCCCCCCCCCCCCGGAGTGTGTGGGGAGCGGATGAGAAATAGAACTAGTGTGAATGGGTGATCGGTGGTCGGCACGGACCCAGTGGGCCGAAGGGCCTGTTTCCACGCTGTCCCAGCTACACTAGTCCCACCTGGCCCATATCCCTCCAAACCTGCCCTATCCATTTACCTATCTAGCTGGTTCTTAAACGTTGCAATAGTCCCTGCCTCAACTACCTCCTCTGGCAGCTCGTTCCATACACCCACCATCACTTTTAATCCCACGACTGTGTCCAAACTCGCATGCAATGATCAAACACCCAGGCCTTTGGACCCCAGCCCAGGCCAAGAGCCTTCTGTTCCAAAGACAAAAAACTCTTCCCTCACTCATTGCCATCTTGCGAGGATAGCTCCAGGGCTCAAGCTGCTTACAGGAGTCTGAAGGCCTGAAGGCCTTGTCAGCCTCTGGTTGCAACCTCCATTTTGGATCTTTCGCCATTTTCACGGGTCTCAGTTTGACTTTTTCTTTCGTAAACCGCGTGGGTTTTCTCCAGGTGCTCCGGTTTCCTCCCACACTCCAAAAACGTGCAAGTTTGTAGGGTAATTGGCTTTGGTAAAGATTGTAAATTGTCCCTGGTGTGTGTAGGTTAGCCGACGGTAGGGATGGCTGGTCGGCGCGGACTCGGTGGGCCGAAGGGCCTGTTTCCACGCTGTATCTCTAAATTAAACTAAACGTTGCTGGGCCACTCACCTTCCTGAACAGGACCAGATTATTTTCGGCATCGTACCTCTTCTGTGCTTCCTCTTCCAACCTGCAGTATAATCACACATGAGTGTTAACGAGTTAGTTCCCAGCCAGAGGATAAAACTCTGCCATCACCCAACAAGCTCTCCCTCGGTCCTGTCAGTGCAAGCGGACATGCTTCTCTCTGTTTACCAAACTGTGGGGAGCCAACACTAACTACCACCCACGGTGGCGCAGCGGCAGAGACCCGGGTTCGATCCCGACTACGGGCGCTGTCTGTACGGAGTTTGCACGTTCTCCCCGTGACCTGCGTGGGCTTTCATGAAAACATCCAGTGAATCGGCCTCCTGTGGCAGAGAATTCCACAGATTCACAACTGTCTGGGTGGAAAAGATTGGGGATGACAACAGGTTGAATACAGAGTCAAATTAGCGAGTGCAGGGCGGTGCCCAGGCAGGGAAGGGCATCCATCTTGTCATCTTATCAATAGGGCCATTCTTCCCCGCACAGATGGCAGAGTCGCCCGTTTCCCCAAGAGACAGCCTGCTGATTAAACTGGCCTTTGTATGGAATTTATTCAGCAGGCAAGCTCCCTGAAGTATCTATCAATGGGGGCTTGGGAAAACTAAATAAAGGAGGGGCAATACACCTCATTTATGTTCAGCTTCCATCTCTTAAAGAATGAGCATCGAGCCTGGGCTTAAGTCAAGAGGATCTGTCGCAGTCGCTGCCTCAAAAAGGCTGGCAGCATCATCAAGGACCCACACCATCCTGGCCACACACTCATCTCCCTGCTACCTTCAGGTAGAAGGTACAGGAGCCTGAAATCTGCAACATCCAGGTTCAGGAATAGCTACTTCCCCACAGCCATCAGACTATTCAACTCAATTCAAACAAAACTGTAAACATTAATAGCCTACTGCACTTTATACACTTATTTATGTGTTTATATATACACACACACATATATACACACATATATACACACATATATACACACACATATATACATATACACATACATATACATACACACATACACGTACACACACACACACGTACATACACACACACGTACACACATATATACACGTACACACATATATACACGTACACACGTACACACACACGAACGCATGCACACACGTACACACACGCTCGCACGTGCACACCCGCGTACGCGCACACGTACACGCGCACACGTACACGCATACGCCTACACGCACGCCTACACGCACACGCACGCCTACACGCACACGCGTACACCTACACGCACACGCGTACACCTACACGCATACGCGTACACATACACGCATACGCGTACACATACACGCACACGCGTACACATACACGCATACGCGTACACATACACGCATACGCGTACACATACACGTATCACCATATTCTGTTGTGCTGAAGCAAAGCAAGAATTTCATTGTCCTATCTGGGACACATGACAATAAACTCTTGAATCTTAAGTGACCAAAACAAATTTTCATGCAAGTAGTTTGAATCTAACTATTTTCTTTTGACTCTCCCTCTCTGGAGAAACTATACTGTTTTTATTGTGTGGATCTTTTGCCGTGGCCTATTCTGCTCTGCACTGCAAAGAGATTATATTGCAATTTACCAGTCATAGGGCATTATTCAACTCTGTGCTGCAGTCTCCACGCCCCGGCTAGCTCCTCGATTGAGACCCTCACATCAGTCTGAAGAAGGGTCTCGACCCGAAATGTTGACTGTTTCCTTCGCTCCATAGATGCTGCCTCACCCGCTGAGTTTCTCCAGCATTTTTGTCTACCACCAGTTATAAATCTGCAACATCCAGGTTCAGGAATAGCTACTTCCCCACAGCCATCAGGCTATTCAACTCAATTCAAACAAAACTGTAAACATTAATAGCCTACTGCACTTTATACACTTATTTATGTGTTTATATATACACACACACATATACACACATATATACACACACATATATACACACACATATATATATATACACATACATACACACACATACACACACACACGTACATACACACACACACGTACATACACATATACACGTACACACATATATACACGTACACACGCACACGTACACACGCGCACGCACACACGTACACACACACGTACACACGAACGCATGCACACACGCGCGCACACACACGTACACACACGCTCGCACGTACACGCGCACACGTACACGCATACGCCTACACGCACGCGCGTACGCCTACACGCACACGCGTACACGTACACGCGCACACGCATACGCCTACACGCACGCGCGTACGCCTACACGCACACGCGTACGCCTACACGCACACGCCTACACGCACACGCGTAGACCTACACGCACACGCGTACACCTACACGCACACACCTACACGCACACGCGTACACCTACACGCACGCGTACACCTACACCTACACGCGTACACCTACACGCACACACCTACACGCACACGCGTACACCTACACGCACGCGTACACCTACACGCACACGCGTACACCTACACGCGTACACCTACACGCACACACCTACACGCACACGCGTACACCTACACGCACGCGTACACCTACACGCACACGCGTACACCTACACGCACGCGTACACCTACACGCACACGCGTACACATACACGCACACGCGTACACATACACGCATACGCGTACACATACACGCAAACGCGTACACATACACGCACACGCGTACACCTACACGCACACGCGTACACATACACGCACACGCGTACACATACACGCACACGCGTACACATACACGCATACGCGTACACATACACGCATACGCGTACACATACACGCATACGCGTACACATACACGTATCACCATATTCTGTTGTGCTGAAGCAAAGCAAGAATTTCATTGTCCTATCTGGGACACATGACAATAAACTCTTGAATCTTAAGTGACCAAAACAAATTTTCATGCAAGTAGTTTGAATCTAACTATTTTCTTTTGACTCTCCCTCTCTGGAGAAACGATACTGTTTTTATTGTGTGGATTTTTTGCCGTGGCCTATTCTGCTCTGCACTGCAAAGAGATTATATTGCAATTTACCAGTCATAGGGCATTATTCAACTCTGTGCTGCAGTCTCCACGCCCCGGCTAGCTCCTCGATTGAGACCCTCACATCAGTCTGAAGAAGGGTCTCGACCCGAAACGTTGACTGTTTCCTTCGCTCCATAGATGCTGCCTCACCCGCTGAGTTTCTCCAGCATTTTTGTCTACCACCAGTTATAAATGAGAGATACTTCGTCTTCAATTAGTTGTTAGCCTTTTGTACGTTTTCGGTGTTTGTGTGCAGTTACAACGGCCACTGGTGGGCCCTGTGGAACGAGACTGGATGTTATGGAATTGGTTTCAATTAGGTGCCATTAATAATGGAACAGGCAGATGGAGTAATAAATGAGAAAATGGTCCCTGAGAGAGGATGCATCTAATGACAGTGATCTCACTGCTGCTGCTGCTTTATACACAGCTGATGATATTAAGTGCTTCTTCAGCCCAGGCCATTATAAAGTATGATATATATACGCAGGAGGTCAGATAATTCTCTACTGTATTGAGACGTTGCTTGAAGGGGGGGGGGTTGCAATATTCAGGGTCTGCAGCGGCACAACAACGCATCCAGCAGACCCGCAGCTTCACGCCACCAGAGGCATGCGTGTCTGTATGTTTTAGTTTAGTTTAGAGATACAGCACGGAAACAGGCCATTCGGCCCACCGACCAGCGATCCCCGCACACTAACACAACCCTGCACACACTGGGGACAATTTACATTTATACTAAAGCCAATTAACGTACAAACCTGCACGTCTGTGGAGTGTGGGAGGAAACCGGAGCACCCGTAGAAAGCCCACGCGGGTCAAGGGGAGAACGTGCAAACTCCGCACAGACAGCACCTGCAGTCAGGATCGAACCTGGGTCTCCGGCGCTGCAAGCGCAGTAACGCCCCTGTCCCACTTAGGAAATCTGAACGGAAACTTCTGGAGACTTTGCGCCCCACCCAAGGTTTCCGTGCGGTTCCTGGAGGTTCCCGGAGGTTTTTGTCAGTCTCCCTACCTGCTTCCACTACCACCAACCTCCGGCAACCACCTGCAACCTCCGGGAACCGCACGGAAACCTTGGGTGGGGCGCAGTCTCCAGAGGTTTCCGTTCAGGTTTCCTAAGTGGGACAGGGGCATTTCTTCATATGAAAGTCCTGCCATACCAGACTGATTCCTGGGATGGCAGGACTTTCATATGAAGAAAGACTGGATAGACTCGGCTTGTACTCGCTAGAATTCAGAAGATTGAGGGGGGGGGATCTTATAGAAACTTACAAAATTCTTAAGGGGTTGGACAGGCTAGATGCAGGAAGATTATTCCCGATGTTGGGGAAGTCCAGAACTAGGGGTCACAGTTTAAGGATAAGAGGAAAATCTTTTAGGACCGAGATGAGAAAATCATTTATTTTTTTTTACACAGAGAGTGGTGAATCTGTGGAATTCTCTGCCACAGAAGGTAGTTGAGGCCACAGTTCATTGGCTATATTTAAGAGGGAGTTAGATGTGGCCCTTGTGGCTAAAGGGATCAGGGGGTATGGAGAGAAGGCAGGGATGGGATACTGAGTTGGATGATCAGCCATGATCATATTGAATGGCGGTATTTTCTACGTTTCTATTAGGCAGCAACTCTACCGCTGCGCCGTTGCGGCTGCCCTAATGCATATGTACGCGTGTGCGTGTGTTCACCAGTATGGCCACGTGAATTTCCTCCCACGTCCCACAAAGACACGCGTGTTTGTAGTTTAATTGCCCCCCCCCCCCCGTGTATAGAGTGCGGACGGGACCACAAATGGAATGAAGGTTAAAGGTCATGGAAACCATTTACCCGTCTTTGCGTCGAAGAATTAAGAACCAAAAACAATGAACCAAACTGATGGCGGGAACAGCTCAAGATGAGGTTTCACCGCAACGCTTGGGTCAGTGTAACGCCAGCGTTATACCCCACAGTGTCAGTTTTCAAATAGAGCACAGAGCAGTCTAGCACGGGGAAAAGGCCCTTCGGCCCACAATATCTGTGCTGAACATGATGCCAAGACCAACACTTATTTGACCGCACGTGATCCATATCCCTCCATTCCCTGCATATCCAGGTGCCTGTCTAAATGCCTCTTAAACACCACTATCTTATATGCCTCCACCACCACCACCACCCCTGGCAGCGCGTTCCAGGCACCCACCACCCTCTGTGTAAAAAAAACTTGCCCCGCACATCTCCTTTAAACTTTACCCCTTAAAGAAACGCCCTGTACTATTTGATATTTCCATCTTAGGGAAAAGGTTCTGACTGTCAACCATATCTATGCCTCGACCATATCTATGCCACTCACAGCTTGATCATTTTAAAGGGATTCTGTTTAAAGATTGGTGCGTAGACGACCGAATGCAAGGACAGGCCACAGGCAAGAACTCTGGCAAACAGCAGGATTGGTGTGAGAGAAAAAGAAACAGAAAACCAGGGGTGGTCAGGCAGCATCTGTGGAGAGAAATGCAGTGCTAATGTTTCCGGGTACATGAGCTTTCTTCAAGAGCCATCAAACTTCACGAAGAAGGGTCTCAACCTGAAACGTCACCTATCCATGTTCTCCAGAGCCCCACCTGCTGAGTTAATCCAGCACTTTGCATCTTTTTGTGTATTAACCAGCATCTGCAGTTCCTTGCCTCTAGTTTCACCAGTATCGTTATTGAACAGTCCCCTGTTTATGTTGTCTGGGGTATTTTTGATCGATTATTGAAACTATTCTAATATGTTGTACCAGTTCCAAAGTCAGCTTGTTGTGTCTCATTGTCTGTAACTTCTTTGCACCCAGCACACATCTTTCATTCGTTTGTTCTATATATCTTGACATCACTGCCTATATCTCTCGTTTCCCTCTCCCCTGACTCAGTCTTAAGAAGGGTCTCGACCCAAAATGTCACCATTCCTTCTCTCCAGAGATGCTGCCTGTCCCGCTGAGTTACTCCAGCATTTTGTAGCTATTATCGGTTTCATGATGTTTTATTTTTTTTAAAAGATCTCTCAATTCAAAAGCTTTTTCTTTCAGCACTGATTTTTTTATATATATATATTAGAAAAGGTATCCAACACATGCAGGTAAAGAAAATGTTTTGGACCAGTTTGGGGATCACAGACTCTGTGAAATCTCCCAGCCCACCTCACTGCCATTACAACGCCCTCCCCGCCCTTTCTCCCCTCCCCTCCCAACCCCATCTCATTGCTTCCCTTCAGTAGGAAGAGGGAGAGGGGGAGGGGGAGAGGGAGGGAGGGAGGAAAGGTAGAGCGAGAGAGAGAGTAGAGGGAGAGGGAATGGGATGGAGAGAGAGAGGGAGACGAAGGGAGAGAGAGGGACAGGGGCGGAGGGAGAGGAGGATGTTGAGGGATAGGTGGTAGACAAAATGCTGGAGAAACTCAGCGGGTGCAGCAGCATCTATGGAGCGAAGGAAATAGGCAACGAAGGAAGGCCGAAACCCTTCTTCAGACTGAGGGATAGGTGGATGGAGGGAGGGTGGGAGAATGATTGGGAGAGCAAGAGGGGGGAGAGAGGGATGGGGAGGGAGCCTTTTACACCCTCCTCACCCCACCACACCCAGCAGACTGTCTGCCCAGCCCAGCATAGCCCACCACACCCACCCAGTCCAGCCCCCCAGCCTAGGGCAAATAACATGGCCTCAAATAACTGCAAATAAAGATGCATTTGCAGCAAAGTGCTTCCAATTCAAAAATACAAGTGGTGAATCAAACAACTTTTATTTTCCACTCTCTCCAATTTTCCCTCTCTATCCACCTTTCTCCCTCCCCATCTCTCCCTCTCTATTTCACCCTCTCTAGCTAGCCCTTTCTCTATCTATCTATCTATCTATCTATCTATCTATCTATCTATCTATCTATCTATCT